>NW_027250799.1:1462500-1475034 GCF_044704955.1 Pristiophorus japonicus | reverse complement strand
GGGAGTGAGAGATGGAGAGAGAGAGAGAGAGAGGGTAGCGAGTGATGGAGAGAGAGAGCGGGAGCGAGAGATGGAGAGAGTGAGAGGGGGAGCGAGAGAAGGAGAATGAGAGGGGGAGCGAGAGAAGGAGAGTGAGAGGGGGAGCGAGAGTCGGAGAGTGAAAAGGGGAGTGAGAGACGGAGAGTGAGAGGGGGAGCGAGAGACGGAGAGAGAGGGGGGAGCGAGAGACGGAGAGAGAGGCGGAGAGCTAGAGAGTGGGGAGCGAGAGATGGAGAGTGAGAGTGGGGGAGCCAGCGATGGAGAGAGGGACGGGGAGCGAGAGATGGAGAGAGAGAGGGGGAGCGAGAGACGGAGAGACGGAGAGAAAGAGATAGAGCGCGAGACGGAGAGAGGGAGTGGGAGCGAGAGATGCAGAGAGAGAGAGGCGTTGCGAGAGACGGAGAGAGAGAGAGGGAGCGTGAGACAGAGAGAAAAAGTAGGAGCGAGAGACGGAGAGAGAGAGAGGAGTTGCGAGAGACGGAGAGGGAGAGAGGGAGTGGGAGCGAGAGACGGAGAGAGAGCGGGAGCGAGAGACAGAGAGAAAGGTAGGGAGCGAAAGACGGAGAGAGAGAGATGTAGTGAGAGACGGAGAGAGAGGGGGGTGCCAGAGACGGAGAGAACGAGGGGGAGCGAGAGAGAGAGAGAGAGTGGAAGTGATAGGGAGCGAGAGACAGAGAGAGAGAGGTGGCAGCGAGAGAGGGGAAGCGAGATACGGAGAGAGAGAGAGAGAGACGCAGAGGTAGAGGGGGAGTGAGAGACGGAGAGAGAGAGTGGGGGAGCGAGAGACGAAGAGAGCGAGGGGGAGCAAGAGACAGAGATGGGGGGGACTGAGAGACGGAGAGAGAGAGAGAGAGAGAGTGGTAGCGAGAGACTGCGAGGGAGAGGGGGAGAGAGAGAAAGATAGAGGGCGAGCGAGAGACGGAGAGAGAGAGAGAGGCAGCGTGAGACGTTGAAGGGGAGGGGCGAGTGATGGAGAGAGAGAGCGGGAGCGATAGACGGAGAGAGTGAGAGGGGGAATGAGAGACAGAGATTGAGAGGGGTAGCGAGAGATGGAGGGTGAGAGGGGGAGCGAGAGTCGGAGAGTGAAAGGGGGAGCGAGAACGCAGATGGAGAGGGGGAGCGAGAGACGGAGAGAGATAGCCGGAAAGAGAGAGCGGGGGAACGAAAGACGGAGAGAGAGTGAGTGAGAGAGGAGAGAGCGAGAGACGGAGAGAGAGTGAGTGAGAGAGGGGAGAGAGAGAGACGTAGAGAGAGAAGGGGAGCGAGGGACGGAGAGAGATGGAGGGAGCGAGAGATGGAGAGAGAGAGGGTGAGCGAGAGCGGGAGCAAGAGACAGAGAGAGAGAGAGGGGTAGCGAGAGACGGTGAGAGGGGTAGCGAGATGAAGGAGAGACAGAGGGGGAGCGAGAGACGGAGAGAGAGGGAGCGAGAGACTGGGAGAGAGAGAGGGAAGGAGCGAGAGAGACAGAGGGAGTGAGAGATGGAGTGTGAGAGATGGAGAGTGAGAGATGGAGAGTGAGATAGCGGGGGAGAGAGAGAGGGGAAGCGAGAGATGGAGTGAGAGAGGGGGGGCGAGAGATGGAGAGGGGGAGCGAAAGACGGGGAGAGAGCGAGAGATGGGGAGCGAGAGAGGGAGAGGGGAAGCGAGAGAAGGAGAGAGAGAGAGAGAGGGGGAGCGAGCGACGATGGGAGAGAGGTGCCGTGAGAGATGAGAGAGAGGGGGTGCGAGAGACAGAGAGAACGAGGGAGAGTGAGAGATGGAGAGAGCGAGAGAGCGAGAGAGAGTGAGCGGGAGAGAGAGAGAGAGAGAGAGGGAGCGAGAGAGAGAGAGAGGGGGAGCGAGAGAGCAGAAGGGAGAGACGGAGAGAGAGAGTGGGAGTGAGAGACGGAGAGAGAGGGGAAGCGATAGACGGAGATAGAGAGGGGGAGCGAGAGACGGAGAGTGAGAGATGGAGAGAGGGAGGGGGAGCAAGAGACGGAGAGAGTGAGGGTGGGCGAGAATCGGAGAGTGATAGCGAGGGGGTGTGAGTGAGGGGGAGCGAGAGACAGAGATAGGGGGGAGCGAGAGACGGAGAGAGAGAGAGAGACAGGAGTAGCGAGAGTCGGAGAGAGAGAGGGGGAGAGAGAGACAGAGAGAGTGAGAGGGGGAGCGAGAGACGGAGAGTGAGAGGGGGAGCGAGAGACGGAGAGAGAGAGAGGAGTTGCGAGAGACGGAGAGAGAGAGAGGGAGCGAGAGACGGAGAGAGAGAGAGGAGTTGCGAGAGACGGAGAGAGAGAGAGGGAGCGAGAGACGGAGAGAGAGAGGGGGAGCGAGAGACGGAGAGGGAGAGGGGGAGCGAGAGATGGAGAGTGAGAGGGGTGCGAGAGTCGGAGAGTGAAAGGGGGAGCGAGAGACGGAGAGGGAGAGGGGGAGCGAGAGATGGAGAGAGAGAGCGAGAGACGCAGATGGAGAGGGGGAGCGAGAGACGGAGAGAGAGAGCCGGAAAGAGAGAGCGGGGCAACGAGAGATGGAGAGAGAGTGGGTGAGAGAGGGGACAGCGAGAGACGGAGAGAGAGAGCGAGAGACGCAGATGGAGAGGGGGAGCGAGAGACGGAGAGAGAGAGCGAGAGATGCAGATGGAGAGGGGGAGCGAGAGACGGAGAGAGAGAACAGGAAAGAGAGAGCGGGGGAACGAGAGATGGAGTGAGAGTGGGTGAGAGAGGGGAGAGCGAGAGACGGAGAGAGAGAAGGGGAGCGAGGGACGGAGAGAGAGAGAGGGAGCAAGAGATGCAGAGAGAAAGGTGTAGGGAGAGAGGGGGAGCTAGAGACGGAGAGAGAGAGAGAGCGACAGACAAAGAGTGAGAGGGGGAGCGAGAGAAGGAGAGAGAGAGAGGGGGAGCGAGAGACGAAGATAGAGAGGGGAGCGAGAGACAGAGATAGGGGGGGAGTGAGAGATGGAGAGAGAGAGAGAGAGAGGGGTAGCGAGTGATGGAGAGAGAGAGCGGGAGCGAGAGATGGAGAGAGTGAGAGGGGGAGCGAGAGAAGGAGAATGAGAGGGGGAGCGAGAGAAGGAGAGTGAGAGGGGGAGCGAGAGTCGGAGAGTGAAAAGGGGAGTGAGAGACGGAGAGTGAGAGGGGGAGCGAGAGACGGAGAGAGAGGGGGGAGCGAGAGACGGAGAGAGAGGCGGAGAGCTAGAGAGTGGGGAGCGAGAGATGGAGAGTGAGAGTGGGGGAGCCAGCGATGGAGAGAGGGACGGGGAGCGAGAGATGGAGAGAGAGAGGGGGAGCGAGAGACGGAGAGACGGAGAGAAAGAGATAGAGCGCGAGACGGAGAGAGGGAGTGGGAGCGAGAGATGCAGAGAGAGAGAGGCGTTGCGAGAGACGGAGAGAGAGAGAGGGAGCGTGAGACAGAGAGAAAAAGTAGGAGCGAGAGACGGAGAGAGAGAGAGGAGTTGCGAGAGACGGAGAGGGAGAGAGGGAGTGGGAGCGAGAGACGGAGAGAGAGCGGGAGCGAGAGACAGAGAGAAAGGTAGGGAGCGAAAGACGGAGAGAGAGAGATGTAGTGAGAGACGGAGAGAGAGGGGGGTGCCAGAGACGGAGAGAACGAGGGGGAGCGAGAGAGAGAGAGAGAGTGGAAGTGATAGGGAGCGAGAGACAGAGAGAGAGAGGTGGCAGCGAGAGAGGGGAAGCGAGATACGGAGAGAGAGAGAGAGAGACGCAGAGGTAGAGGGGGAGTGAGAGACGGAGAGAGAGAGTGGGGGAGCGAGAGACGAAGAGAGCGAGGGGGAGCAAGAGACAGAGATGGGGGGGACTGAGAGACGGAGAGAGAGAGAGAGAGAGAGTGGTAGCGAGAGACTGCGAGGGAGAGGGGGAGAGAGAGAAAGATAGAGGGCGAGCGAGAGACGGAGAGAGAGAGAGAGGCAGCGTGAGACGTTGAAGGGGAGGGGCGAGTGATGGAGAGAGAGAGCGGGAGCGATAGACGGAGAGAGTGAGAGGGGGAATGAGAGACAGAGATTGAGAGGGGTAGCGAGAGATGGAGGGTGAGAGGGGGAGCGAGAGTCGGAGAGTGAAAGGGGGAGCGAGAACGCAGATGGAGAGGGGGAGCGAGAGACGGAGAGAGATAGCCGGAAAGAGAGAGCGGGGGAACGAAAGACGGAGAGAGAGTGAGTGAGAGAGGAGAGAGCGAGAGACGGAGAGAGAGTGAGTGAGAGAGGGGAGAGAGAGAGACGTAGAGAGAGAAGGGGAGCGAGGGACGGAGAGAGATGGAGGGAGCGAGAGATGGAGAGAGAGAGGGTGAGCGAGAGCGGGAGCAAGAGACAGAGAGAGAGAGAGGGGTAGCGAGAGACGGTGAGAGGGGTAGCGAGATGAAGGAGAGACAGAGGGGGAGCGAGAGACGGAGAGAGAGGGAGCGAGAGACTGGGAGAGAGAGAGGGAAGGAGCGAGAGAGACAGAGGGAGTGAGAGATGGAGTGTGAGAGATGGAGAGTGAGAGATGGAGAGTGAGAGATGGCGAGTGAGAGATGGAGAGTGAGATAGCGGGGGAGAGAGAGAGGGGAAGCGAGAGATGGAGTGAGAGAGGGGGGGCGAGAGATGGAGCGGGGGAGCGAAAGACGGGGAGAGAGCGAGAGATGGGGAGCGAGAGAGGGAGAGGGGAAGCGAGAGAAGGAGAGAGAGAGAGAGAGGGGGAGCGAGCGACGATGGGAGAGAGGTGCCGTGAGAGACGGAGAGAGAGGGGGTGCGAGAGACAGAGAGAACGAGGGAGAGTGAGAGATGGAGAGAGAGAGAGAGCGAGAGAGAGTGAGCGGGAGAGAGAGAGAGAGAGGGAGCGAGAGAGAGAGAGAGGGGGAGCGAGAGAGCAGAAGGGAGAGACGGAGAGAGAGAGTGGGAGTGAGAGACGGAGAGAGAGAGGGGGAGTGAGAGACGGAGAGGGGAAGTGAGATACGGAGAGAGAGAGGGGGAGCGAGAGAGGGAGAGCGAGAGATGGAGAGAGAGAGAGCAGGAGCAAGAGACGGAGAGAGAGGGGGGGAGCGAGAGATGGAGCGAGAGAGCGAGTGTAGAGAGAGAGAGGGGGAGCGAGAGACGGAGAGAGAGAGCGGGGAAACGAGAGACGGAGAGAGAGTTTAGTGAGAGAGGGGGGAGCGAGAGAGGGAAGGAGCGAGAGATGGAGGGAGAGAGGGGGAGCCAGAGACGGTGAGAGAGAGAGAGAGAGGGAGCTACAGACGGAGAGTGAGAGGGGGAGCGAGAGATTGAAAGAGAGGGGTAGCGAGAGACGGTGAGAGGGGGAGCGAGAGACAGAGGGAGAGAGAGGAAGCGAGAGTACTGGGAGAGAGAGAGAGGGAGCGAGAGATGGAGAGATGGAGACAGGGGCAGCGAGAGATGGAGAGAGAGAGAGAGAGGTGGAGCGAGAGACGGAGAGAGAGAGAGGGAGCGAGAGACGGAGAGAGCGAGAGAGGGGGAGTGAGAGACGGAGAGAGAGAGGGGGAGCGAGTGATGGCGAGAGAGAGGGGGAGGGAAAGGAGGAGAGAGACAGAGCGAGAGACGGAGATAGAGAGAGAGGGAGCGAAAGACGGTGAGAAAGGGAGCGAGAGACGGTGAGTGAGAGAGAGGGAGCGAAAGACGGAGAGAGAGGGGAAGCGATAGACGGAGATAGAGAGAGGGGGAGCGAGAGACGGAGAGTGAGAGATGGAGAGAGGCAGGGGGAGCAAGAGATGGAGAGAGTGACGGTGGGCGTGAATCGGAGAGTGATAGCGAGGGGGTGAGAGTGAGGGGGAGCGAGAGCAGAGATAGGGGGGGAGCGAGAGTCGGAGAGGGAGAGGGGGAGAGAGAGACAGAGAGAGAGAGGGTGAGCGAGAGACGGAGAGAGAGAGAGAGGCAGCGAGAGACGGAGAAAGGGGGGGCGAATGACGGAAGAGTGAGAGGGGGAGCGAGAGACGGAGAGTGAGAGGGGGAGCGAGAGACGGAGAGTGAGAGGGGGAGCGAGAGACGGAGAGTGAGAGGGGGAGCGAGAGACGGAGAGTGAGAGGGGGAGCGAGAGTCGGAGAGTGAAAGGGGGAGCGAGAGACGGAGAGTGAGAGGGGGAGCGAGAGATGGAGAGTGAGAGGGGGAGCGAGAGTCGGAGAGTGAAAGGGGGAGCGAGAGACGGAGAGTGAGAGGGGGAGCGAGAGACGGAGAGTGAGAGGGGGAGCGAGAGACGGAGCGTGAGAGGGGGAGCGAGAGATGGTGAGAGAGAGCGAGAGACGCAGATGGAGAGGGGGAGCGAGAGACGGAAAGAGAGAGCCGGAAAGAGAGAGCGGGGGAACGAGAGATGGAGAGAGAGTGGGTGAGAGAGGGGAGAGCGAGAGACGGAGAGAGAGAAGGGGAGCGAGGGACGGAGAGAGAGAGAGGGAGCGAGAGACGGAGAGAGAGAGCGGGGAAACGAGAGACGGAGAGAGAGTTTAGTGAGAGAGGCGGGAGCGAGAGAGGGAAGGAGCGAGAGATGGAGGGAGAGAGGGGGTGCCAGAGACGGAGAGAGAGAGAGAGAGAGGGAGCTACAGATGGAGAGTGAGAGGGGGAGCGAGAGACGGAAAGAGAGGGGTAGCGAGAGACGGTGAGAGGGGGAGCGAGAGACAGAGGGAGAGAGAGGAAGCGAGAGACTGGGAGAGAGAGAGAGGGAGCGAGAGATGGAGAGATGGAGACAGGGGTAGCGAGAGATGGAGAGAGAGAGAGAGAGGTGGAGCGAGAGACGGAGAGAGAGAGAGGGAGCGAGAGACGGAGAGAGCGAGAGAGGGGCAGTGAGAGACGGAGAGAAAGAGGGGGAGCGAGTGATGGCGAGAGAGAGGGGGAGGGAAAGGAGGAGAGAGACAGAGCGAGAGACGGAGATAGAGAGAGAGGGAGCGAAAGACGGTGAGAAAGGGAGCGAGAGACGGTGAGAGAGAGAGAGGGAGCGAAAGACGGTGAGAGAGGGGGAGCGATAGACGGAGATAGAGAGAGGGGGAGCGAGAGACGGAGAGTGAGAGATGGAGAGAGGGAGGGGGAGCAAGAGATGGAGAGAGTGACGGTGGGCGAGAATCGGAGAGTGATAGCGAGGGGGTGAGAGTGAGGGGGAGCGAGAGACAGAGATAGGGGGGGAGCGAGAGACGGAGAGAGAGAGAGAAAGGAGTCGCGAGAGTCGGAGAGGGAGAGGGGGAGAGAGAGACAGAGAGAGAGAGGGTGAGCGAGAGTCGGAGAGAGAGAGAGAGGCAGCGAGAGACGGAGAAAGGGTGGGCGAATGTTGGAGAGAGAGACCGGGAGCGAATGACGGAAGAGTGAGAGGGGGAGCGAGAGACGGAGAGTGAGAGGGGAAGCGAGAGACGGAGAGTGAGAGGGGGAGCGAGAGATGGAGAGTGAGAGGGGGAGCGAGAGTCGGAGAGTGAAAGGGGGAGCGAGAGACGGAGAGTGAGAGGGGGAGCGAGAGATGGAGAGTGAGAGGGGGAGCGAGAGTCGGAGAGTGAAAGGGGGAGCGAGAGACGGAGAGTGAGAGGGGGAGCGAGAGTCGGAGAGTGAGAGGGGGAGCGAGAGACGGAGCGTGAGAGGGGGAGTGAGAGATGGAGAGAGAGAGCGAGAGACGCAGATGGAGAGGGGGAGCGAGAGACGGAAAGAGAGAGCGGGGGAACGAGAGATGGAGAGAGAGTGGGTGAGAGAGGGGAGAGCGAGAGACGGAGAGAGAGAAGGGGAGCGAGGGACGGAGAGAGAGAGAGGGAGCGAGAGATGGAGAGAGAGAGGTGTAGGGAGAGAGGGGGAGCTAGAGACGGAGAGAGAGAGAGAGCGACAGACAAAGAGTGAGAGGGGGATCGAGAGAAGTAGAGAGAGAGAGGGGGAGCGAGAGACGAAGAGAGAGAGGGGGAGCGAGAGACAGAGATAGGGGGGGAGCGAGAGACGGAGAGAGAGAGAGAGAGACAGGTAGCGAGTGATGGAGAGTGAGAGCGGGAGCGAGAGATGGAGAGAGTGAGAGGGGGAACGAGAGACGGAGAGTGAGAGGGGGAGCGAGAGACGGAGAGTGAGAGGGGGAGCGAGAGTCGGAGAGTGAAAAGGGGAGCGAGAGACGGAGAGTGAGAGGGGGAGCGAGAGACGGAGAGAGAGAGAGGGGGAGCCAGCGATGGAGAGAGAGACGGGGAGCGAGAGATGGAGAGAGAGAGGGAGAGCGAGAGACGGAGAGACGGAGAGAGAGAGATGGAGCGTGAGACGGAAAGAGGGAGTGGGAGCGAGTGACGGAGAGAGAGAGAGGAGTTCCGAGAGACGGAGAGAGAGAGATGGAGCGCGAGACAGAGAGAAAAAGTGGGAGCGAGAGACGGAGAGAGAGAGAGGAGTTGCGAGAGATGGAGAGGGAGAGAGGGAGTGGGAGCGAGAGACGGAGAGAGAGAGAAGAGTTGCGAGGGACGGTGAGAGAGAGGAGTTGTGAGAGACAAAGAGAGAGCGGGAGCGAGAGACAGAGAGAAAGGTAGGGAGCGAAAGACGGAGAGAGAGAGAGAGATGTAGTGAGAGACGGAGAGAGAGGGGGGTGCCAGAGACGGAGAGAACGAGGGGGAGCGAGAGAGAGAGAGAGAGAGGGAGCGAGAGGGAGCGAGAGACAGAGAGAGAGAGGTGGCAGCGAGAGAGGGGAAGCGAGATACGGAGAGAGAGAGCGGGAGTGAGAGATGGAGAGAGAGAGGGGGAGTGAGAGCCGGAGATGGGAAGTGAGATACGGAGAGAGAGAGGGGGAGCGAGAGACGGAGAGAGAGAGGGGGAGCGAGAGACGCAGAGAGAGTGGGGGTAGCGTGAGATGGAGAGAGAGAGAGAGGGGCAGTGAGAGACGGGGAGCGAGAGATAGAGAGAGAGCGAGGGAGCGCGAGACGGAGAGAGGGAGTGGGAGCGAGAGACGGAGAGAGAGAGATGGGTTGCGAGAGACGGAGAGAGAGATGGGGAGCGAGAGACGGAGGGAGAGAGCGAGAGACGCAGAGGGAGAGGGGGAGTGAGAGACGGAGAGAGAGAGTGGGGGAGCGAGAGACGAAGGGAGAGAGGGGGAGCAAGAGACAGAGATGGGGGGGACTGAGAGACGGAGAGAGAGAGAGAGTCAGGGGGTAGCGAGAGACGGAGAGGGAGAGGGGGAGAGAGAGAAAGAGAGAGGTCGAGCGAGAGACGGAGAGAAAGAGAGAGGCAGCGAGAGATGGTGAAGGGGGAGGGGCGAGTGATGGAGAGAGAGAGCGGGAGCGAGAGACGGAGAGAGTGAGAGGGGGAGTGAGAGACGGAGAGTGAGAGGGGTAGCGAGAGATGGAGGGTGAGACGGGGAGCGAGAGTCGGAGAGTGAAAGGGGGAGCGAGAGATGGAGATTGAGAGGGGGAGCGAGAGACGGAGAGAGAGAGCGAGAGGCGCAGATGGAGAGGGGGAGCGAGAGACGGAGAGAGATAGCCGGAAAGAGTGAGCGGGGGAACGAGAGAGGGAGAGAGAGTGAGTGAGAGAGAGGAGTGCGAGAGACGGAGAGAGAGTGATTGAGAGAGGGGAGAGCGAGAGACGGAGAGAGAGAAGGGGAGCGAGGGACGGAGAGAGAGAGAGGGAGCGAGAGATGGAGAGAGAGAGGGTGAGCGAGAGCGGGAGCAAGAGACAGAGAGAGAGGGGTAGCGAGAGACGGTGGGAGGGGGAGCGAGAGATGGAGAGAGAGAGGGGGAGTGATAGTCGGAGATGGGAAGTGAGATACGAAGAGAGAGGGGGGGAGCGAGAGAGGGAGAGCGAGAGATGTAGAGAGAGAGCAGGAGCAAGAGACGGAGAGAGAGGGGGGAGCGAGAGATGGAGCGAGAGAACGAGAGTAGAGAGAGAGAGGGGAAGCGAGAGATGGAGAGAGAGAGCCGGAAAAAGAGAGCGGGTGAACGAGAGACGGAGAGAGATTTTAGGTGAGAGAGGGGGGAGCGAGAGAGGGAGGGTGCGAGAGATGGAGGGAGAGAGGGGGAGCGAGAAACGGAAAGAGAGGGGTAGCGAGAGACAGAGGGAGAGAGAGGGGGCGAGTGGCTGCGAGAGAGAGAGAGGGAGCGAGAGATGGAGAGATGGAGACAGGGGTAGCGAGAGATGGAGAGAGAGTGAGAGAGGGGGAGCGAGAGAAGGAGAGAGAGAGAGGGAGCGAGAGACGGAGAGAGCGAGAGAGGGGGAGTGAGAGACAAAGAGAGAGAGGGGGAGCGAGAGATGGCGACAGAGAGGGGGAGGGAAAGGAGGAGAGAGAGAGAGCGAGAGACGGAGAGAGAGAGAGAGGGAGCGAGAGACGGTGAGAGAGAGAGAGGGAGCGAGAGACAGAGAGAGAGGGGAAGCGATAGATGGAGATAGAGAGAGGGGGAGCGAGAGACGGAGAGTGAGAGATGGAGAGAGGGAGTGGGAGCAAGAGACGGAGAGAGTGAGGGTGGACGAGAATCGGAGAATGATAGCGAGGGGGTGAGAGTGAGGGGGAGCGAGAGATAGAGATAGGGGGGAGCGAGAGACGGAGAGAGAGGGAGAGAGGGGTAGCGAGAGTCGGAGAGGGAGAGGGGGAGAGAGAGACACAGAGAGAGAGAGCCGGAAAGAGAGAGCGGGGGAACGAGAGATTTGAGAGAGTGGGTGAGAGAGTGGAGAGCGAGAGATGGAGAGAGAGAAGGGGTGCGAGGGACGGAGAGAGAGAGAGGGAGCGAGAGATGGAGAGAGAGAGGTGTAGGGAGAGAGGGGGAGCTTGAGACGGAGAGAGAGAGTGCGATAGACAAAGAGTGAGAGGGGGATCGAGAGCAGGAGAGAGAGAGAGTGGGAGCGAGAGACGAAGAGAGAGAGGGGGAGCGAGAGACAGAGATAGGGGGGGAGCGAGAGACGGAGAGAGAGAGAGAGAGAGGGGTAGCGAGTGATGGAGAGAGAGAGCGGGAGCGAGAGATGGAGAGAGTGAGAGGGGGAGCGAGAGACGGAGAGTGAGAGGGGGAGCGAGAGACGGAGAGTGAGAGGGGGAGCGAGAGTCGGAGAGTGAAAAGGGGAGCGAGAGACGGAGAGAGAGAGGGGGAGCGAGTGAGGGGGTGCGAGAGGTGGAGAGAGAGAGGGGGAGCAAGAGACGGAGAGAGAGGGGGGGAGCGAGAGATGGAGAGGGAGAGCCGGAAAAATAGAGCGGGGGAACGAGAGGCGGAGAGAGAGATTAGGTGAGAGAGGGGGGAGCGAGAGAGAGAGGGAGCGAGAGATGGAGGGAGAGAGGGGGAATTAGAGATGGAGAGAGAGAGAGAGAGAGAGGGAGCGACAGATGGTGAGAGGGCAAGCGAGAGACAGAGGGAGAGAGAGGGAGCGAGAGACTGGGAGAGAGAGAGAGGGAGCGAGAGATGGAGAGATGGAGAGAGAGAGAGAGGGGGAGCGAGAGTGCGGTAGCGAGAGACGGTGAGCGAGAGAGGGGGAGCGAGAGATGGAGAGAGAGTGAGGGAGCGAGAGATGGAGAGAGAGGGGTAGCGAGAGACGGTGAGAGGGCAAGCGAGAGACAGAGGGAGAGAGAGGGAGCGAGAGACTGCGAGAGAGAGAGAGGGAGCGAGAGATGGAGAGATGGAGAGAGAGAGAGAGGGGGAGCGAGAGACGGTGAGCGAGAGATGGGGAGCGAGAGATGGAGAGAGAGAGAGGGGTAGCGAGAGACGGAGAGAGAGAGAGAGGCGGAGTGAGAGACGGAGAGAGAGAGAGGGAGCGAGAGACGGAGAGAGCGAGAGAGGGGGATCAAGAGACGGAGAGAGTGAGGGTCGGCGAGATTCGGGGAGAGACAGCGAGGGGGTGAGAGTGAGGGGGAGCGAGAGACGAAGAGAGAGAATGGGAGCGAGAGAAGGAGAGATAGGGGGAGCAAGAGACGCAGAGAGCGAGAGAGGGGGAGCGAGAGATGGAGAGAGAGAGGGGGAGCGAGAGACGGAGAAAGAGAGGTGGAGCGAGAGACGGAAAAGAGAGGTGGAGCGAGAGACAGAGAAAGAGAGGGGGAATGAGAGACGGAGAGAGAGGGGGAGCGATATACGGAGAGAGAGAGGGAGAGCGAGATACGGAGAGAGAGAAGGGGAGCGAGATACGGAGAGAGAGTGGGGGTCGAGATACAGAGAGAGAGAGAGAGAGAGGGGGGAGCGAGAGACGGAGAGAGTGGGGTTGCGAGAGACGCAGAGAGAGAGGTGGAGCGAGAGACGGGTAGAAAGAGCGGGGGAGCGAGAGATAGAGAGAAAGGGGAGTCGATAGAGTGGAAGGGAGTGACGGAGAGAGGCAGCGAGAGAGGGGTAGCGAGAGATGGTGAGGGAGACAGAGAGAGAGAGAGGGGGAGCGAGAGACGGAGAGAGAGAGGGGGAGTGAGCAGGAGAGAGAGATGGGGAGCGAGAGACGGAGATTGAGAGGGGGAGCGAGAGACGGAGAGAGAGAGGGGAAGAGACAGGCGGAGAGAGAGAGGGGGAGCAAGAGACAGGGAGAGCGAGACGGCTGATCTGGCCGTGGACTCAGCTCCACTTACCCGCCCGCTCCCCATAACCCTTAATTATCTTATTGGTTAAAAATCTATCTATCTGCGACTTGAATACATTCAT
>NW_027250798.1:100000-101294 GCF_044704955.1 Pristiophorus japonicus | reverse complement strand
CTCTCTTGCGCTCTCTCTCTCGCGCTCGCTCTATCCCTCGCGCTCTCTCTCTCTCGCTCTCTCTCTCTCTCGCGCTCCGCGCTCTCTCTCTCTCGCTCTCTCTCTCTCGCACGCGCGCTCTCTCTCTCTCTCGCGCTCTCTCTCTCTCGCCCTCTCTCTCGCGCGCTCGCCCTCTCTCCCGCGCGCGCTCGCCCTCTCCCGCGCGCGCTCGCCCTCTCCCGCGCGCCGCCCTCTCCCGCGCGCGCTCGCCCTCTCTCTCGCGCGCTCGCCCTCTCTCTCGCGCGCTCGCCCTCTCTCTCGCGCGCTCGCACTCTCTCTCGCGCTCGCCCACTCTCTCGCGCGCTCGCCCTCTCTCTCGCGCGCTCGCCCTCTCTCTCGCGCTCGCCCTCTCTCTCGCGCGCTCGCCTTCTCTCTCGCGCGGTCTCTCTCTCTCTCGCGCGTGCTCTCTCTCTCGCGCTCTCTCGCGCGCTCGCCCTCTCTCTCGCGCGCTCGCCCTCTCTCTCGTGCGCTCGCCCTCTCTCTCTCGCGCGCTCGCCCTCTCTCTCTCGCGCGCTCGCCCTCTCTCTCGCGCGCTCGCCCTCTCTCTCTCGCGCGCTCGCCCTCTCTCTCTCGCGCGCTCGCCCTCTCTCTCGCGCGCTCGCCCTCTCTCTCGCGCGCGCTCGCCCTCTCTCTCTCGCGCGCTCGCCCTCTCTCTCTCGCGCGCTCGCCCTCTCTCTCTCGCGCTCGCTCTCGCGCGCTCGCCCTCTCTCTCTCGCGCTCTCTCTCTCTCGCGCTCTCTCTCTCTCGCTCTCTCTCTCTCGCGCTCTCTCTCTCTCGCGCTCTCTCTCTCTCGCGCTCTCTCTCTCTCGCGCTCTCTCTCTCTCGCGCTCTCTCTCTCTCGCGCTCTCTCTCTCTCGCGCTCGCTCTCTCTCGCGCTCGCTCGCTCTCGCGCTCGCTCGCTCTCGCGCTCGCTCGCTCTCTCTCGCTCGCTCTCGCGCTCGCTCTCTCGCTCTCTCTCTTGCGCTCTCTCTCTCGCGCTCGCTCTATCTCTCCCTCGCGCTCTCGCGCTCTCTCTCTCTCGCTCTCTCTCTCTCTCTCTCGCGCGCGCTCTCTCTCTCTCTCTCTCGCGCTCTCTCTCTCTCGCGCTCTCTCTCTCTCTCGCCCTCTCTCCCGCGCGCGCTCGCCCTCTCCCGCGCGCGCTCGCCCTCTCCCCGCGCGCTCGCCCTCTCTCTCGCGCGCTCGCCCTCTCTCTCGCGCGCTCGCCCTCTCTCTCGCGCGCTCGCCCTCTCTCTCGCGCGCTCGCCCTCTCTCTCGC
>NW_027250798.1:15000-95000 GCF_044704955.1 Pristiophorus japonicus | reverse complement strand
CGCTCTCTCTCTCGCTCTCTCTCTCGCTCTCTCTCTCTCGCGCTCTCTCTCTCGCATTCTCTCTCTCGCGCTCTCTCTCTCGCGCGCTCTCTCTCTCTCTCTCGCTCTCTCTCGCGCGCTCTCTCTCTCTCTCTCGCTCTCTCTCTCGCTCTCTCTCTCTCTCTCGCGCTCTCTCTCTCTCTCGCGCTCTCTCTCTCGCGCGCTCTCGCTCTCTCGCCCTCTCTCTCGCGCGCTCTCTCTCGCGCTTTCTCTCTCGCGCTCTCTCTCTCTCTCTCGCGCTCTCTCTCTCGCGCGCTCTCTCTCTCTCTCTCTCTCTCTCTCTCTCTCTCGCGCGCTCTCTCTCTCTCCATCTCTCTCGCGCTCTCTCTCTCTCGCGCTCTCGCTCTCTCTCTCTCTCGCTCTCGCGCTCGCTCTCTCTCTCGCGCGCTCGACCTCTCTCTCGCGCTCTCACTCTCTCTATCGGGCGCTCTCTCTCTCGCCCTCTCTCTCGCCCTCTCTCTCTCGCGCTCTCTCTCTCTCGCGCGCTCTCTCCCTCGCGCTCTCTCTCTCACTCGATCTCTCTCTTTCTCGCTCGCTCTCACGCTCGCTTTCTCGCGCTCGTTCTCTCTCTTGCGCTCGCTCTCTCGCTCTCTCTCTCTCGCTCTCTCTCTCTTGCGCTCTCTCTCTCTCTCTCGCTCTCTCTCGCGCGCTCTCTCTCTCTCTCTCGCTCTCTCTCTCGCTCTCTCTCTCTCTCTCGCGCTCGATCTCTCTCTCTCTCTCTCTCACGCTCGCTCTCTCTCTCTCTCGCGCTCATTCTCTCACGCTTGCTCTCTCTCTCTCTCTAGCGCTCGCTCTCTCTCTCTCTCTCTAGCGCTCGCTCTCTCTCTCTCTCTCTCTAGCGCTCGCTCTCTCTCTCTCTCGCGCTCGCTCTCTCTCTAGCGCTCGCTCTCTCTCTCGCGCTCTCTCTCTCGCGCTCTCTCTCTCGCGCTCGCTCTCTCTCTCTCTCGCGCTCTCTCTCTCTCTCTCGCGCTCGCTCTCTCTCTCGCTCTCTCTCTCGCGCTCGCTCTCTCTCTCTCTCGCGTTCGCTCTCTCTCTCTCGCGCTCTCTCTCTCTCTCGCGCCCTCTCTCTCTCTCTCGCGCGCTCTCTCTCTCTCTCTCTCTCTCTCGCGCTATCTCGCTCTCCCACTCGCGCGCTCTCTCGCGCTCTTGCGCTCTCTCTCTCTCTCTCTCTCTCTCTCGCGCCCTCTCTCTCTCTCTCGCGCGCTCTCTCTCTCTCTCTCTCTCTCTCTCTCTCGCGCTCTCTCTCTCTCTCGCGCGCTCTCTCTCTCTCCATCTCTCTCGCGCTCTCTCTCTCGCGCGCTCTCGCTCTCTCTCTCTCTCGCGCTCGCTCTCGCTCTCTCTCTCGCGCGCTCGCCCTCTCTCTCGCGCTCTCACTCTCTCTCTATCGGGCGCTCTCTCTCTCGCCCTCTCTCTCGCGCTTTCTCTCTCGCGCTTTCAATCTCTCTCTCTCTCGCTCTCTCTCTCTCTCGCTCTCTCTCTCTCGCGCTCTCTCTCTCTCGCGCTCTCTCTCTCTCGCGCTCTCTCTCTCTCTCTCTCGCGCTCGCTCTCTCGCTCTCGCGCTCGCTCTCTCTCGCTCTCGCGCTCGCGCTCTCTCTCGCGCTCGCTCTCTCTCTCTCTCTCTCGCGCGCTCGCCCTCTCTCTCGCGCTCTCGCCCTCTCTCTCTCTCTCTCTCGCGCTCTCTCTCTCTCTCTCTCTCTCTCGCGCGCTCGCTCTCTCTCTCTCTCTCGCTCTCTCTTTCTCTTGCGCGCTCTCCCTCACGCTCTCGTTCTCGCTCCCACACCTCAAAACTGTGGAACTCCTCACTTCTCCGTCTTTCCTTTTGACAGGCTGTTCAAACACAGCTTGGGCACGTGACCACTAATTACTGTTTACCATCTGTCCCTCTACTCTTTCTAACCTGCACCATTAGATGTCATGGCTTCTCAATTTAAACAAAACACACTAGGAGCCCTCTCCCCTTGAGGATTGTTCTCTTCATTGAGTAGTTTCATATGCAGGAGGTAGTTTCCTGGAACTGGTTTAAAGGACTGGTTTGTCCTACAGAAGACGCTGTGGGTCAGAGACTGAATCAGGTGGTTCAGAGCCTCAATCCCGCTCTGTGCGCCAACAGTGCAGATCAGTAAGATCAACCCGCTTCTGTGGTGACAAAACTATTGCCATTTTAACCCTTCCCATTTTACCCCTCTTATAAATTGAATCTGGAGGTGGACAGGTGCAGTCAGTACTGCGATGATCGCATTGGTGTACAGGCTTGAATTTACACGTGTGAGGAGAAATGTCTTGGAGGGCATTCGGCTGATACTAATATGGCCTTCGGTGGGTGGTGACTCCTCTGATACGAGGATAGCCTTGGGGGAGTGACTCTTCCTGACACGAGAGGGACCTGGTGGGGTGGGGGGGATTATCTCCTGGTAGTAGCATGATCCGGGTACATTTCCCCCCCCCCCCCCCATTAACAACATGGTCTGGGGTTGCCTGTCCCCAGCACACTCCCTGTGGGGAAATGGGTGCCTCGTGGCAGCGGTTATCATCGTTAATTCTCCCGGTGTGAACCCAGCATGTTCCTGCTCCTTCATCCTCTGCCAATCCCTTCCTCTCGCCTCTGTCTCATAACCATCGCAAATCTTGATCTCGCGTGTGATTTTTTTTTTTGCCTTCAGCCTACCGGAACTAGCATAGAGTTCGACATCACTTCCTGCGGAACACTGGCCAACCGAGCTGCTTCCTCTCAACACTCTGCGGGTGACCTTGACAACACGTGATCTAGCCTGCCTGGACTGCCTGTAAATATATAACTCTGCAAACATTTGTATTGCAATGAATGTATTGAGAAAATAAGGCCAGTTTTACCTCCTGAAGACCGGGGGGAGTTGCCTGGGTGCCAATTGTCCTTTTATGTTGCAGCTGCAGCAAGAGAGCCAGCTCCCTCCTGGCTATGAGCTAGTTTGACCTGCAGAGAGGTAGCATTGAAATGTTGGGAGATCTCGAGCTCATACAGTGACCCCCCTCCTCAGCTAGGTGTCTGAAAGTAATGCATCATGCAATTAGGTTTTGTTCAGATAATTGTTTTCAGCGCACAGCTTTAAAGACTTCGAGGTCTGGTTTTAGCTTACGGCTGTATAGAGTGCCCGGCTGTGGTACATGAAACAATGAATGGGCTTCTATGGTCACCTTTTCATGTGACTGCAGGCAGGATGGAATAGCTTGAGGGGAAATGTTTTACAGCTTGCATACTTTGCCCCGAATCTTACCGTAGGGGATTGATAGGTCGCCTCATCCTGTCTCATGTTTGGATGGTCAATCATCCTCTTACCCATCTGCTCCCGAGTGTGCTGCAGGGAGCTGTAGACATTCACGGTGCCTCTCGCCTTCTCCCGAGCACTCCGCCTTCCTCTCCTGGGAGAAGGTTGGTCTGGAGTGCTCAACAGCACAACTCTGCTTTGGAGCATCTACTTCAGTTGACGCTGTAGCCATGTTAATGGTGCCCAGACAATATGATGGTGACAAAAGAACTATAATCGATGGGCGTGTTATACCGTGTAATGCACAATATATTCTAGTCAGGTGGTGCATGTCCCTTTAAGGCTTAAAAAAAAATCTAATTGTTATGTGTGTATGGCAATACCATCTTGTACTTTGCAGTACCTGCCCAATATTACTGCTTCTGTATAACTGAATTGTAAATAAATTTGATTAGTAACATTAGCCTGTTGAGTACTGAATGTGCTTTCCATGTTTGAATTGAGAGGAAGTCCTGCATAAATCACAATGCTTTGGGTACTGTAAAAGGGGGCCATTGTTAGACATGGTGTACTGAACCGGAAATGTGTGCTCCTCAGCCCATCTGGTATAACCACGAAGGGGATAAAAGCTACAGGGGTCGAAATTCATTTTTTAATGCCACCTGTTGCCGCTGGAGAGGGGCGGCTAAGTCCTTACCTTCGGCGACCACCGGGTTCCTGGGCTCACGCTATATTTAGTTGGGCGGTGGGGGCGGAGCCAAGACGTACCGCTGCGCGCTCGGCCGCCACCCACGTAGTGATGTCATCGAGCGAGCAACGCCCCCTTGCCGCCACGGCTGCGAGATTCGGTGAGTACGGTGGCCTTACCGGCAGGCGTCCGTACAGCCTGGGAACGGTGGTGGGACATCAGGGATCACAGGGCGGGAGCGTCCAGGGGTCAAGGTAAGTGGTTATGTTGATTTTTAGCATTGAGGTATTAATAGGACCAGTGGGGAGGTGTGGGTGTGGGGAAAGTGTCAGAAACCTTTTTTTTCCGTTTTTTTAACTTGTATGCCGGCAGCCGACCGTGGAGAAATTCGGTCGACCTCCTGAGCTCCCGCTCCGTTGGTGCCTGAGGGTGAGTATGCAACGTCACTTTTAGTGCTGCTCTCTCTCAACTTTGGGCGGCAAAACTGAATTTTGCAGTTTGAGACGGAACCTACCGCCTGGCATTAATTCCAGCATCAGCCGGTGTCACCGCCTCAAACGGCGGGACCGAACTTCGACCCCACAAACTTTAAGGTCTACGGGGCTGAAATTCAGCTCCCTGAAAAGGCCACTCACCGCCAGAAAGCGGCGGCCATGTGGTGGAGTCGAGCAGCTGCCAACTTCTGGTCCAGTGGCTGCCTCCAGCGAAATTTAGCTCGGGGGTGGGGGGGGGGTTCTGGCGGTCCCCACTTCTGCCCCACTGCTGCCGACCGGTCCTAAGTGTGTCATCAAAGGATGCACCGCCAATCACCTGCACCTCCATCCCACCTCCAGCCAAATACACCTGCAAATACCCACGATCCGCCGAGCAGTGCTCCCAACAGCTTTCTCTGTCGGTGCAGCTTGTTTTCAGTGTGTGGGACTTGGCTGCGTGAGGGCCCACTGCCGCGGCCGCCATTTTATTTTCTTTGCCGGCCGATCTGCAATTATGCCAACAGGCAGCCCCGGCACCCCATCTTGGGTGCCGTGCCGCTGGCCCGGCCAAAACCCTCCTTTGGTGGCCCCGTGGGCCGAACCTAAAGAATCGCTGCTCCTCTGCCCTTTAAGTGAAGGGGAGAGACGTGGTGACGCATATGCGTCATGACATCATCACCGCTCCGCTGCTGACTGACAGCGATGGCAACTCCGTCCGCCTCCACTTCCGCCCCCATTATGACCGACTCCCGCTCCACTTCCAAAAAAAACAAGAGCTGAATTTACCGAAAGAGGCGACCTCTTCTGACGCGGCGGAAAAACACTTCAGGAGCGGAAGGTGCAACCCGTTTCGGGCGGGGGTGAATTTCAACCCCAATCTCTGTGTGAGAAACTGCTTTTCCTGCAACAGCTACAAGATGGAGGCTGTACTCAAATTTTAAAAAACATTTATTTTAAAATTTTAGTTTTTAAAAAAAAAAAGTCACTTCATGCACAGAATGGGAAGAGGACATTTTAGGTAAGTGGTGTTGTGTGGAAAATTCACTCCTCTTGATGACGGGCCTGCAATACATGTTCACTGCGATTCTCACGGTGTTTGTGTCCAGACCAATACCAAACCACACACCAGTGCAATTCAGAAGAGGCCTGGTCTGAGATTCCACTGGGTAGTTGCTCTTTCTGGCTGTGACTCGAGGCACTTGTTCAATCTTCTTGACGGCAGAGGACACTCCACACATATTGTGCCCATAATCCTACCCCCCACCCCCGCCAAATCTTCCCTGGTTCCCTGGATTGATGCTCCTGAAGTACTGGGCCCAGTGACCCTGCAGTGTTTCCTGGCTACGTTCACTGCTCAGTGTTTGCCTCTTGTGTTCCATAAATATACCGACCCATTACTGTAAATGTTGCAGATTATTTCACAACCTGTCCTTTGTAAAAACTGATTCTCTGCTAAAATACACCATTAAGTTAACCATTGGTCACCTCTATCACTGTTTCCTCTCCAGCCCTGTGTCAGTGAGCTCAGAGTGCTTCAGTAAACTATGGGCCAGCATTTTCTCAGAGGTGACTTCTTGCTTTCTCATGACAGTGATGTAAATTCCAAATGTGTCTCATACAGACTAGAAGGTCCTCAGTTCAAAGTGCCAGCCAGTGGCTCAGTGGTATTGCTCCCACCTCTGAGTCAGAAGGTTGTGGGTTCAAGCCCCACTCCAGGTACTTGAAGCATAACATCTAGGCTGGCACTCTAGTGTAGTATTGAGAGAGTGCTACACTGTCAGAGGCACCATCTTTAAACTGACTGCCCCATCTGGCCTCAGGTGGATGTAAAAGATCCCACGGCACTATTTCAAAGAAGAGCAGATGAAATTTATGTCTTTAGATGCTCTGATAATGACTCCACGAGGCAACGTATTGCACTTGAACTGTAGTGACCTTAGTTCATTTAATATAACTCCTGAATGAAGATCACACATGGTGGCCTGCCTTTTATACTCGGCCAGGCACACCTATACAGGTAACCTACAAGTCTCCCACTGCAGTGCCCTCTGGTGGCACATCATATGTAATAGTACAAGCAGTAAACATGCCTAGATACATGACACAGTTCTCCCCAATGTCCTGGCCAATATTTATCCTCCAACCAACATCATTAAAACACATTGGGCTAGATTTTACACTTTTGTGCAGATCACCCAAAAATGGGTGTTATTTCCGGTGTGGGTTTTCAGATTGCCAGCTTGTCGCCCATTCTCAAAGACCCCCGTCTCCATTTTTGAAATTGGGCGTTGCCGTGAGCGATATGAAATGGGCATTAGCGTTAAATCTCTCTGACCTTCTGCCGTAAAGTGTCACCGTCCTTAGCAACGGCATGGCAATGCTCGATTCCCGCGATTCGGAGGTCAAGGGTCATCATGACATGCGCAGAAGAGGAGACAGAGAGGGAGCTGAGAGGGAGTGAAAGCACGTGTGGGTGTGATGTGTGCTTATTTGGATGTTGTGGGAGGCACGAGGGAGATTCACCAGCAGCAAAATGCCTGCTAAGCACCAAGAACATAGTTGGCACCGAGTTTTTGTCCAACAAAGGGGGAGGGGGGGAAGGGTTGGTTTTTACAGAAATACTGATGATTTCAGACAAATGTTCGGTGTAAATGTTTTTTATTTAACAAAACCTTGTTGCGCATTGGCTCAGATAGCTGCACCGTTGCATGCTGGTGATTCCTTAACATCAAAGGGTATAATTACACTTAACTTCAATCAACTTAAACTTTAACTGTCACCAAAGTGATGCCCACCATTGATGTATAACCTGCACACCCAGCAGTGTGTCAGCTTTGTAAATACCACCAACGTTCTTTTAGGCAAAGCGATCATTGATGAGCTCCTGACGTAAGGCTCTTGCAGCTATCATGCCACCACGAGCCCTTTCATGCGGTCTACAGGGGGGCGGGGGCATGGCTTCAGCGTAAGCCTGATTGTCTGGCCTGATGTCAGCGTCCGCCTCCTCGTCCTCCTCTTCCTCTCTCTGGTGAGGTGGACTGTCAGACTCATCAGGCAATTCTTGTCCCCTCCTGATAATCAAGTTGTGCAGCATGGAGCACACCATCACAAATTGAGCTACCTGCTCAGGGTGATATTGGAGCTCGGCTCCTAAATGGTCCAGGCATCTAAAGCGCTGCTTCAGCACTCCAATGGTTTGCTCCACAATATTGCGAGTTGCTCTGTGGCTCTCGTTGTATCGCTTCTCGGCTTCGGTGTGGGTGTCACGCAGCAGGGTCATCATCCAGGTGGTGAGGCCATATCCTTTGTCACCAAGCATTCAGCATTGACCTTGTGGCTGATTGTTAAACAAGTCAGAGACAGTGCTCTCACGCAGGATGTGAGCATCATGGATGCTGCCTGGAAATTGAGCATTCACTGCCAGTATAATTTGCTGGTGATCAACAACCAGTTGCACATTCAGGGAGTGGAATCCCTTGCGGTTCCTGAAAACCTCTGCATCCTGAAAAGGTGCCTGCATCGCGATGTACGTACAGTCTATTGCTCCCTGCACCTTGGGGAAGTTTGCAATTCTGGAGAATCCTAGAGCCCTCTCACTCTGTGCTTCCCTGGTCATAGGGAAGCTGATCAAGTCCCTCCTGTGTGCGTACAGGGCTTCAGTGACCTGTCTAATGCAGCAATGTGTGGCATGCTGAGAAAGTCCGCAAATGTCACCAGCTGTGACCTGAAAAGAACCCGAGGCGTAGAACGACAGTGCTGCGGTGACTTTGACCTCGACGGACAGTGCAGTACTGATGGTGCTGGCAGGCTGCAGATCTGCCCTTATCAGCTGGCATACCTCAGTGATAACCTCTTTGTGGAAGCCCAGTCTCCGAAGGCAGGTGGTGTCGGGCAAATTGAGGTAAGAATGCTTCTCCTTGTACGTGCGGGGGTTGTAACGTCTGGTCCTCCTCATCAGTCTAGCACGTCTTACATTGGGCATATAATGCTGTGGAGCATACCTTCTGCCATCTCAAGTCTGCAGCATGTTAAGGATCATCAAGAGAGAGTGAGAAAGGACAGGCCCCATTACAGTAGCTCTCTGCTTTCCACCAATTGGTCACTAACAATGATTGTCCCGACGAAGACACCTATTCAATTCCAATCATTCACAGTATGATAAGATGTTTGTTCAGATGTTCACATCACCTTCAAAGACCTCCAGAGTACATCCGAATTCCCCCGAGGTTGCAGCAGAGCAGCCTTTTAAATGATGTGACGTGATTTAGAACATGGCATCCAATACACTGTGAGTAGTTCTGGTTAGTTCCACTTTTTCCGGCGGTTTTTTGTGCGAGCGATATTATGGGCGAGATGTGTGTGAGGTGGTGAAAGTGATGCTGGGCGATCTCCTGGGCATTAGCTTCGGCAAATGTGATCTTTACGACAAAATAAAGTGGGCGGGGCAGTATTGTTGAATCTCGGTGTTAATTACGTGCAGAAAGTAACGCTGGCCGATATTATGGACGTTGATTTCGCCCTTTCTGATGATTCCGCCCAAAAAAAGTGGGCGGGCGGTATTTTTTCCCGGCGTTACACACATGGAGAAAGTAATGCTCGGTGATAAGTTTCCGAAAAATGGCTGTCAGTTTCCATTTTGTGGCTAAATGGGTGATATCTGGGTGTTATATGTCATTTCAGCATTAAAATGGACGTTAAGTGCGCATTATGCATGCAAAAAAAGTTGAAAATCTAGCCCATTATCTGGTCATTATCACATTGCTGTTTATGGGAGCTTGCCGTGCGCAAATTGGCTGCCACGTTTCCTACATTGTAACAGCGAGTATACCTTTATAGTACTTCATTGACTGTAAAGCACTTTGAGACATCCCGAGATAGTGAAAGGTGCTATATAAATGCATTCTTTTCTTCCTTCTCTCTCTCAAACCCTGACTGGATGAGGACAGAACAGAGGGTGGAATGATGGCATGTTCTGCGCTGGAATTTTCCAATTCTGTGCTCGCGCTCACCAGCTCATTCATGTTAAAGGGCAGAAGTGAGCAGGCAGGCGAGTGGATGCCCCAACCCGCAGTTTGTTTTATTGCTGCTGATAATTCAGTAACAGCAGAACACCCACTTTCACAACACGAACTTACCATGGCAAGAGATTTGGTGGGGGGGGTGGGATTTTACACCAGCAGCACAGTTGGAATGTGACCCCTTTTTGTGCCTACTTTCCATTTTAGGAAATGCAGGACAAGTCACAAAGTGGCTTATTTGGTCCAAAACACAGGCAGCTGCGAACCCCATCCTCTCTGCTGTGGGTCCACGGAGGTTCTGGAACTTGAAGCTAGCACCCACTTCGCTAGTTCTAAGCCAAGCTGCTGGGTGGAGCACTTGAACAAGCAAAGTCAAAGGGGAAAAACAAGCCATGCTTCAACAAATCACGCAAACTAGGATAGAGCCATACAAACAGATTATTGGACTCCACAAATCATAGTCTGTCTTTATTCCTTCTTCCCTTCTTCAGTGACTCTTGATAGCATACTGCCCTCCAGTACCTTGCCCAAGTAGCCAATGAACCTAGGCAGTGTGTATTGGTAAGTTGTTTGACTATAGCGGGTCCAATCCTGTTCCCACCCAATATCCACATTACTGAAAGAGAGACTTACATTTATATAGCGCCTTTCACGACCACCACACATTTCAAAGCGCTTTACAGCCAATGAAGTACTTTTGGAATGTAGTCATTGTTGTAATGTGGGAAACGCGGCAGCCAATTAGCACACAGCAAGCTCCCACAAACAGCAATGTGATAATGTCCAGACAATCTGTTTTTGTTATGTTGATTGAGGGATAAATATTGGTCAGGACATCGGAGATAACTCCCCTGCTCTTCTTCGAAATAGCGCCATGGGATCTTTTACATCCACCCGAGAGGGCAGACGTGGCCTCAGTTTAACGTCTCATTCGAAAGATGTCACCTCCAACAGTGCAGCGCTCCCACTGGAGTGTCAGCCTGGATTTATGTGCTCAAGTCCCTGGAGTGGGACTTGAACCTTCAACCCTCTGACTCAGAGGCGAGGGTGCTACCCACTGAGCCACAGATGACACTGCAGGGATAACTGGAGAGAATGGGAATCAAAACCGGGGCCTTTTGGAGTAGCCTAGAGAATCCACAAGGTGCGATCCCAGTAGTTTTGCTGTAATTGCGCCTGCCGTGGAGCTTTACTACAGAGCCCCGCTGAAGATTTCAGGGGGCGGTGTAGGGAGGCCTTCAAGAGCCGGCCCTTTGGTGGCACATCCCTCCGCTGAAAACTCCAGAAACATCGGAGGGAGGAAGCTGACCAGTTCGGAGCGGGGATGGGAATGGTGCTGGGATACCCACCCACTCGCCCCTGAAGAACGTCCAGCTATCTCTGGCCATCTTATAAAAGGTGCTGCTTTAAACAGTAAAATATCAAAATTGCCTCTGACCCCCAGCCTCAGCCCACAAATTGGCCCTACCTCCACCAGTTGTGGTGTGGTGAGACCAATCGTACTTGCGCCGATGCTACAGAGGGTCACCAACTCGCGAGAGGTTGCTCTGGGGTCTCTAGAAATGGAAGATTCCTCTCCAGGATTCTGTTGCGAGAAAAAAATTATTTGAACACTTGTTAATTAGTTCTAAAAATATTGGGCCTGGGAAAAAAGGCTGTTTGACGGTCACGAACCATCCAATCAGGTAATGAGTCTATTCACTTTCCAATTGGTGGGAAAAGGTGGTTTGCTACAAGTATGGGCATGTTGGACAGCCAATGGCGAGAGGTTGGAGGCAGGAGGTCATGTGATAATTCCTCCAGGAATATGTCCAAACAGATTTGGCAACCCTAATGCTACACCAGCTCCCAACTGAGGGCTACAGCATGGGAAATGTTGTCCGAGGGAGTCCTCGCCTCGTCTCCGATCTCTGGCCTCACAGAGGCAGGTGGAGTAGACAGCCCCTACAGCACAATTCCTGAAAATCTAGCCTTCTGGCCGGGATACGACATCCAGGTACTGACTGTGTTTTCAGCCTCTCTGCCAGACCCCTGCCAAATCTCCAGCTGGAATTTACACCAGAACAGCTGAGCAATTTCAAGGCCAGCGTCTTCACTCACGACCACCCAAGAATCCCACTTCCCATCCAGCCAGCCAGCAGTCTCTTCAACAGGTAGCCTGGACCTTGCAGTCTTTGATGCTGCTCTTTAGGCAACAGCGGGAGATATACAAGAGCAGTAAAGGTTCCCCAACCCCCTCCCTACTGCCCCTGCTCCTTGCATAGATAGCAGTGTCCTTCCATCCCCGGGGAAGAATGTCACATTGCCAACTCTCCCAGCAGCCTAGAGCTATTCAGAAAGTCCTCCCTCGCTAGGGAGCCACATGAGTTGGAAGATATTTAGCCTGTTCTGGACAAAGGATAGTGTTTAGTTGAAACATACACTCTCTACATCAAATAATGTAATAGAGAGCTCCACCTAGTGGACTACTGTGGTAATGCAACTCCTGATGTATAATAATAATAAAAGGGTCATGTGACTACATCACATGATGTACTGGAGCCATCTTGTAAAGTGGGTTTGTTAGTGATGTCGTAAGAATATATCACATTGGTGAGGTAGGATGGGATAATTGGATTCCCTAGCTGAAATTTTTGATGGTGGATGTTTCTGCCAACCAACAGAGAGTCTTTGAGAGGTTCTTAGTTTTGCAGAACAGCTAACAATCCAAGGTAAATTACAAGCACACTTTGCTGAGCTGTCAGATCCCAGATGGCCATGCTTATGGGAATAATAGGATGCTTGGGTGAGTTCCGTCGCAACCAAGAAACGTTTGGAGCCTATCTGGAGTGGCTAGAAATGTTTTTCACCGTGAATAATATCGTTGAAGTCCCCAGTGATGAAAATTGTAACCGGGTGGTGTTAGAAAGAAAACAAACTATTTTCTTGACTGAAGCAGGCCCCAAGGTGCATGAGACCCTGAAAAATGTGCTTGTTCACGTCTAGCCAAAGGACATGCCACTGATGGAGATTCTAACCAAGTTACAACAGCACTACAGTCCTGAGCTCCTGGAAATTGCTGAAAGTTATTGTTTTGGAACACAAAATCAGTTGAATGATGAGAGTATCAGTGACTACGTTGTAGAATTAAAAAGGCTATCCATTCACTGTCACTTTGGAAACGTTCAGGACCGAGCATTGCGTGACCACTTTGTTTGAGAAAGTTGTTGACAACCCCTAACTTGACTTTTGATTTGGCTTGTCAGACAGCTATATCAATGGATATGGCTGACCAATAGTCCCGAGAATTTCGTGCCATTTCCCATCATCAGACAACCGAGGTGAATCACCTGCAGCTTAAAAGTAAAAGGCAGTTGGGCCCCAAGGCCTCATCAACTGGCCAAGATAACAGCGCATTGAAGTAGTGCTATCGGTGCCTGAGACAACACATTGCTCAAAGCTGTCCATATGTGAAGGCAGAATGTTTCTAAGGCAAGAAAACTGGGCATCTTGCAAAGGCGTACCGACTGAAGAATAAACCGATATTCAATGTTAGAAGTAGCAATCGCCAGAGACTACATAGCATTGAAGAGAAGCAACAGGACAAGGAGGTTCTGGAGATGCACATCATCAGGAGCCTGAGGATATTTAACAGTGAATCGTGAAGTATCGTCATCCAAGTAGACGTTGCAGGAAACAGGATACCCATGGAAATCGACACTGGCGCATCTATGAGTGTAGTACCGGAATCGCCATATCTCAACAAGTTGAGTGATTTTCCACTGGTGAAGTCTAAGATAGAGCTTTGCGGCTGCTCAAGAGAACAATCCCCGTGGTAGGACGTATCACCATACCAGTGAAATACAAGGATCAGTTTCAGAGCTTGCCTCTCTTAGTAGTGGCAGGAAACAAGCCTGCCTTGATAGGTAAATTAGTTGGGATCACTGAAGCTGGATTGGAGTGAGATTTTCGTGTTGAAACGAGATTTGCATTGAAGGATGATGTCATCAAGCAGTATCCGAAGGTGTTCTGCGAAACAGGCAGTCCAATCCAAGGCTTCAAGGTGAGTGTCAGAGTGCAGAAGGATGCAAAATCAGTTTACTGCAGTTTACATCCTGCACCATACGCACTCGAGGAGAAAGTTGAGCAAGAACTCAAAAGATTAGAAACTGAGAACATTATCTCTAAGGTAGAACTAAGTAATTGGGCTACACCCATTGTTGTTGTACTTAAGTCAGATGGTAATGCTGATGCTTTGTTCAGGCTGCCATCCCCATCACAAGTTACAGCCAATATGGAAGAAGTATTCTATTTTTCGTACATTGGTGAGCTGCCAGTCACAGCTGAAGAGTTTGGTAGAGCAACCAAACGTGACCCAGTTATGACAAATGTGTACGATTACATAGCAAATAGCTGACCAAACCAGGTATCAGTGAATGATATTCATCCATACTTCGTTCATAGGAATGAATTGTCAGTGGATAAAAATTGTATCAGTTGGGGCCCTTTTCTTATGGGAATAAAGGGTTATGGGGAACGAGCAGGGAAATGGAGCTGAGTTCATGATCAGATCAGCCATGATCTTATTAAATGGCGGAGCAGGCTCAAGGAACCAAATGGCCTACTCCTGCTCTGATTTCTTATGTTTTAGTAGTTATTCCAAATAAGTTCAGGTCCAAATTGTTAGATCTTTATGACCAGCACCTGGGGATGTACTTGACCGAGTTTTGCACGCAGTTACTAATGGTGGCCAGGTCAAGATAAAAATATAGAGTACATCGTTAATCAGTGTACAACATGTCAATTGGTAAGCAAGAAACCACCATCACTACCATTACAGCCATGGAAATGACCTCATGTGGCAAAGGTTACATATAGATTTTGCTGAGCTAGAGGGAAAGCAATTGTTCATTGTGATTGATAGTCATTCGAAATGGGTAGACGTGTTTCCTATTCATGTTCAGATGAATTTGCACAGTTCATGAGCAGAAACGGTGTGAAACATACCAAAGTTCCACTGTACCATCCTGCTTCAAATGGTACCACAGAGCGCAGAGTACAAATTGTAAAATGTGCCCCCATCAAGAAAATGTTCGATCCAAATCCAAAGAAACGGTGGTTGTCGTTGGACCACAAACTAGTAAACTTTCTGATTACTAATCGTAATGCTCCCCATACAACTACTGGTAGAACATCAGCAGAGTTGTTTCTCAAACAACAGCCACGAACCAGGTTCTCATTGTTAATGCCAAATTTGGCACAGTCAGTAGAAGAGAAACAATTAAGACAGAAAGAGAATCATGATAGAGGTAGAGTAAGAGAGAGAAGTGTGACATTGAATCAGAAGGTTAGAGTGAAGAACCATCACCATAATTGGTTAAAGTAGTTACCAGGAAGAATCGTGAAGATACGTGGTCCTCACACATATTTGGTCAAGATGTTTGATCATGGACAGGTTGGAGTTGTTCATATTGATATTTTACCTACAGATATGAAAGGAATTGAAAGTTGGAATGATTCAATTATTTCTGATGAGTCAGATAGTCTTGTTACAAGTAGAGTACCAGTAGCAAATCCTACATCAGATGTAGTAGAAACAAATCCAAGAGAAAGTCTGAGTGTGACTCAGGCAGACAAACAATCTGACGTCGTAGAGAGTCCAAATGTAAATCGAGGATTGCCCTTGGAGAAAAACTCCTCAGGATCAGCCTAGAATTAGTCTTAAGTTCGACAGCGAGTTTGGAAAGTTCTGTTCAAGAGCGAAGGTATCCTCTTCGGAACAGAAAACCAGTGGTTAAGTGTGATTTGTAAATATGGCAAAATAAGTCCATATCTTTTGTTGTGTATAACCATGCAAGTTACGTATGATGATCATTTTGTTATGATTACTTCTTCAGTAAGGAGGGAGAAGTGTAATAGAGAGCTCCACCTAGTGGACTAATGTTCCACCTAGTGGTAATGGTGTGGTAATGCAACTCCTGATGTATAATAAAAAAAGGGTCATGTGATCTAGTCAGATATGTGATATTGGAGCCCTCTTGTAGAGTGTGTTTGTTAGTGATGTCGTAAGAATATATCACGCAGAGGATATCAGAAGTCATTTAATCAAGTTCCACCCCCCTTCTCCCTGTGCAGATTGATTAATGATTAGCGTTTTAACAACAAAACAAACATCAAATAAAACATTCCAGAAAATGGCTGGCATTAATCAGAAAACCTGTGTCTAGCCCAGTCCGACTGCAATTATTAACCAGCAGATACTGTACACAGCGGGTCGTATTACAAAAATCGGATTCTAGACATTTCTTTCTGCTGATGGCTTTACAACTAAAACCGGCCTTTCGATGGCCCAGGCTGCCTGGACTGGATATGGCATTTCTGGTTTTGATAAGTATTGGAGTCTTGCCTGCTGTAATATGTGGTACGGTGCTTCCATGATTTCCTAAATGATGCAGTATACTTTTATTCATTTATTATGTAACTAATTGGTACAGTTGGGCATTTTTCTTAATTTATGATTTTTCTTTGTGAGATTTGCATACATGATACAATGGGGCTGGTAGCTTGGCTGTACCCACTGGGATAGTAATGTTAAAGCTAAATACTGCAGCTGCTGGAATCTGAAATAAAAACAGAAAATGCTGGAAATCTCAGCGGGTCAGACAGCATCTGTGGAGAGAAATAGAGTTAATGTTTCATGTCGACGACCCTTTGTCAGAACTGGCGCGTGTTTGAAAAAAACAGATTCTTAAGGAGCACCGAAAGGGGGAGGTGAGGAAAGAACAAAAGGGAAGGCCTGTGATAGACTGGAAGGCAGGAGAGATTTGAGAGACAAAAGGGATGATGGGCCAACTTGAGATGATAATGGCAGAAGTTAGAAAACGATTAGTCGAGATAGGATGTGAATGGTGGAATATTTACCAGCTGCCATGGGAAACAGAGAGAAAAAATACATAACATCGGGGGGTTTAAAAAGGAGGAAAGGGAGCAAAATAGGGGCAGAGGTTAAGGTCTGAAATTGTTGAACTCGATGTTGAGTCCAGAAGGCTGTAAAGTTCCTGAACAAAAGATGAGGTGCTGTTCCTCGAGCTTGCGTTGGAGGCCGGGGATAGTAATGTTACACTGTTCAGGATTAGGTTCTTTTGTTGGCAGTGATCTGGGCAGAGGTATACAGGGGCTACCTAGCCTTTCGAGGGTGCCATTGGGTTGAGTCATTCTTCTTGTGGTCTGTGCCGTAAGCAGGGTCTCTTCGGCATCATGATAGCTCCAAGATGACACACGTGGTAATGAAAGTTCAGAACCACGCCAACCCTCTCTGGCAGAATTGGTGATACGATATGAACTAGATAGGCCCTGCTACTACTGATCAATTACTGCTGGTAATTAATCAGCACTAATGGAACCTGGAGGGCTTACCCTGTCACTAGGGGCAGGGATTCGTCCCATTCAGCTCTAGATAACCCTGTAACGCCCTACCATAGCAGATAGAGTGATCCTGGATGGACAAACAGCGGCAGGTGCACAGTGCTCTGCATTTGTAGGCTGTACGGTTTTAGCTGGTTGAACTCCAGTAGTACCCCCTGTGCACACGCAGCATCGGCTCTGCAAACCTATACTTGGTTAAGTGGGGCATGTTCCAGTGGGAGCGAATGGGCGCACTTTATTGTGGAAAACAGAAATTCAACAAGTAAACATTTCTCAGTAGCTTGTCTTGGCGACTCTTGAAACATGGCGATGGAATCCTTTGCATGTCAGACATCTGACTGACCAAGAAGTTTGTGGTTGGGGTGTGATCCTATCTTTCCTTGCCCATCAGTCCTCCCCCAATGGGCATTGAAGAGTTTGGTCTATTTTGATGTCATGTTGTTGCTCCTGACAAGAGAGGACAGCATTGCGATCTATTCATACTGGTCTGGTAAAGAAAGACTTGCATTTATATAGCGTCTTTCACGACCACCGGACGTCCCAAGTGCTTTACAACTAATGAAGTACTTTTGGAGCGTAGTCACTGTTGTAATGTAGGAAATGTGACAGGCAGTTTGCGCACAGCAAGCTCCCACACACAGCAATGTGATAATGCCCAGATAATCTGTTTTTTTGTTATGTTTATTGAGGGATAAATATTGGCCAGGACACCAGGGATAACTCCCCTGTTCGTCTTCGAAATAGTGCCATGGGATCTTTTACATCCACCTGAGAAAGCAGGGCGTCGGTTTAACACCTCATCCGAAAGACGGCACCTCCGACAGTGCAACACTCCCTCAGCACTGCACTGGGGTGTCAGCCTAGAATTTTGTGCTCCAGTCTCTGGAGTGGGACTTGAACCTACGACCTTCTGCCTCAGACGAGAGTGCTACCCACTGAGCCATGGCTGACGCATGCCAATGCCTTGTGTATCACAGACTGTCGATGTAACTGATATCAGAACAGGCTGAGTGTTAGTTGTAATGTAATCCTGGGTAAAGACAGACTGAGAAAATCAATCAAACAACCTAATGATGAGAAAGATCAAAGCCTCGAAATTACTGGTGGTGATATTTGTGGATGAACACTGACCATGTTTGCATGACAACCCTCTGTCCACTATTTAAAGGATATATTAACCTAATTAAAATTAGTGAGTTAACGTCTCTTAAAATAGCATACAAAAAGAGCGTAACAAGACCATCAAGCCCACCTCCCATTCAAACACGGTGCAACCAAGTACACCATCTCCTGGGAGCAACAAGAAAAGAGTGGCCAATTCAAGAAAAACTGGGAAATTTCTCTATACCCTATCGAATCATACAGTACGGAAGGAAGCCTTTCGGCCCACTCTGCCTGTGCCGGCTCTTTGAAAGATCTATCTAATCAGTCCCACTCCCCTGCTCTTTCCCCATAGCCCTGAAAATGTTTCCTTTTCAGGTATTTATCCAATTACAGGTACAACATCCAAAATCCGTAATCCTTGGGACCGTGTCCATGCCGGATTTTGGGCTTTTCCAGATTATAGACAGGAAAATCAATCGTCTGCAAACCGGAATGCTCGACCGAATCCGTGCCAGATTTCAACCTCGCTGCTCGCCGATTCCCGTCGATCCTCTACTTGCCGATTCCCTTCGCTGCCCGCCGATTCCCGAGGCCCCCCGGCGCTACATTTTTTTACCGGTTTCCTCGTCCCTCGCTGCCTGATGTCGTCATCGTGATCGCCTCAAAATGTCCGATTTTCGGAGAATAATTCCGGACGACTCCATCCACGATGCACAAAATGTCCAATTTTTGGACAATCCCGGTTTTTGGAGTTCCGGATTCCGGACGTTGTACCTGTATGTAAAATTATTCAACTTATAAAGAGAAATGTCCTTTTCTCTCAGGAACTTGTCGAGTTCCCTTTTAAAGGACTGCAGCGCATCCATGGCTACCAAATGTTTTGATAATCAGTTGCAGAGAACACTGACACACAACCTAACTATTGGCCTGCAGATTTCATACGTATGCCCTTTGGTCTTCCATCCCTTATCCATTTCAAATAAGCTATCCAACCAAGCTGTAACCATAGGAACAGGAGAAGACGCATGGGAACACCACCACCTCCAAGTCACACACCAGCCTGACTTGGAAATATTTTGTGGTTCTTTCATCGTCACTGGGTCAAAATCCTGGAACTCCCTCCCTAACAGCACTGTGGGAGTACTTTCACCACAGGGACTGCAGCGGTTCAAGAAGGCGGCTCACCACCACCTTCTCAAGGGCAATTGGGGACGGGCAATAAATGCTGGCCTTGCCAGCGATGCCCACATCCCATGAACGAATATTTTTTTTAAAAAGCCACTTAGCCTCTCGAGCCTGTTCCGCCTTTCAATGAGATCATGGCTAATCGGTGGCCTAACTCCCTGTGCCCCCTAACCCTGAAGACCTTTGGTTAACAAAAATTGATCAAATATTAGATTTAAAATAAACAATTGACTTCGTGTCAACTGCCGATTGCGGAAGAGAGTGCCAAACTTCCACCAGCGTTTGTGTGCAAGTGTTTTCTAACTTCACTCCTGAAAGGCCTTGCTGTAATTTTTAGGCTACGTCCCCTAGTCCTGGACTCCCCAACCAGTGGAAGTAGTTTCTATCTACCCTATCAGTTCCCCTTCGATCAAACCACCTCTTAACCTTCGAATTTACAGGGAATACAAGCCTAGGTTCTGTAATCTCACCTGGTAATTTTACCCTTGGAGTCCAGGTATCATTCTGGTAAATCTACACTGCACAGCCTCTGAGGCCAATATATCCCTCTTCAGGTTTGGTGCCCAGAACTGCTCACAGTACTCCTGCTGTGGTCTAACCTGGGCTTTGTATAGCTGTAACAGAACTTCTAACCCTTTGTACTCGAACCCTCTTGATTCAAAGGCCAGCATTCTATTTGCCTTTTTGATTTTACTTTGTACCTGCCCATAACATTTTAACGACCTATGGACCTCCACTGTTTCTAGCTTTTCACCACCTAGAAAGTACTCTGATCTATCCTTTTTAGGTCCAAAATGGATGGCCTCACACTTGCCTACATTCAAATCCATTTGCCACAGTTTTGCACAATTCACTTAAGCTGTTAATATCTCTGTAATGTTATGCTTCCATCTACACTGCTAACAATGGTGCCATCGGCAAACTTGGATATGTGGCTCTCTATCCCGCCATCTAATAGTTGAGGCCCCAACACAGATCCCTGTAGGTCATCCTGCCAATGAGAGTAGGTGCCCATTATCCTCACTCTCTGTCTCCTGCCGCTCAGCCAGTTTCCTAACCAGCTCAATCATCAGCCTTCAATTCCATGAGCTTCTACCTTGGCTAACAGTCTCTTATGAGGGATTTTATCAAATGCCTTCTGAAAGTCTATCTAAACATCATCCATAGGCATTCCCCAGTCCACTACTTTAGTCACCTCTTCAAAACATTCAATCAGGTTTGTCAGGCATGACCTACCTTTGACAAATCCATACTGGCTCTCTCTGATCACTGGAAATTTTCAAGGTGTTCAGTAACCTTATCCTTTAGACTCTAGTAATTTCCCGACAACAGACGTTGGCCTAACTGGTCTATAATTCCCTCCCTCACCTTTCTTAAATAACGGAGTGATGTGCAATTTTCCAGTCTAAAGGAATGGTTCCTGAATCGAGAGAACTTTATAGTTGGGGCATCTGCAATGTGCTCACCAAATTCTTTTAAAACCCTGGGATGGAAAGCGTCTGGTCCTGGGGATTTATTACACTTTCTTCATTACTTTGCTTATGTAAATTTTGGTGAGTCCCTGTCCTTGATTCAATATTAGTTTCCTTGGAATTTCTGGCGTGCTGTCCTCTTCCTCTGCTGTAAATACTGAAACAAAGTAATTATTCAACATGTCCGCCATTTCATTATCATCATTTACAAATCACTTATTCATTTAAAAAATCTCAATTATATCCCCCATCTCCAAACCTGCATTTCTGTAAAATAGCTCCAATTCTTGCCGACCTATCTTTACACCTTCTGCAGACCCTCAACATCTCCCACTCTGTGTGGGACTAAAACTGGATCCAGCTCCAATTACTGTTGTATCCAAGACTCCTCTAGCCCTTGTACAAAGCGTTATGTTTTGTTCACGATTTTCCTAGTGATAAAGCCGAAAACCCTCTTTGCCTCCTCGATAGGTACGCTTGTGCTTCTTTAACAGGTTACCAACAATTAACCCCAGGACTCCATTTCATCTCTTAACCTTCAGCAATGCAAAAGACAAGGCTTAACGCATTGGCAACCATCTTCAGTCAGAAGTGCTGAGTCGATGATCTTAGCCTCCTCCTGAGGTTCCCACCAATGTTCTCGCTAAGCTGTGTGGCTGTGCAGTCAGCGACGAGGTCCAATGCAGGCCGCTCACTGGCTTTTATTTTGTACCTACCGCCCATACACAGAAATTTGAATGGGCAGCAAATTGCGGGCAGGCAGACTGTGCAGGAGGCAGTGCAGTATTGGTCCCCACCATCACAGATGCCAGTCTTCAACCAATTTGATTCACTCCACATCATCATCATCATAGGCAGTCCCTCGGAATCGAGGAAGACTTGCTTTCACTCTAAAAATGAGTCCTTAGGTTGCTGAACAGTTCAATACGAAAACCGCAGTCCCTGTCACAGGTGGGACAGATAGTTGTTGAGGGAAATGGTGGGTGGGACTGGTTTGTCGCACGCCCTTTCCGTTGCCTGCGCTTGATTTCTGCATGCTCTCGACGATGAGACTTGAGGTGCTCAGCACCCTCCCGGATGCACTTCCTCCACTTTGGCCAGGGACTCCCAGGTGTCGGTCGGGATCTTGCACTTTATCAGGGAGGCTTTGAGGGTGTCCTTGTAATGTTTCCTCTGCCCACCTTTGGCTCGTTTGCCGTGAAGGAGTTCCGAGTAGAGCGCTTGCTTTGGGAGTCTCGTGTCTGGCATGCAAACAATGTGGCCTGCCCAGCGGAGCTGATCAAGTGTGGTCAGTGCTTCAATGTTGGGGATGTTGGCCTGGTCGAGGACACTAACGTTGGTGCGTCTGTCCTTCCAGGGGATTTGTAGGATCGTGCGGAGACATCGTTGGTGGTATTTCTCCAGCGACTTGAGGTGTCTACTGTATATGGTCCACGTCTCTGAGCCATACAGGAGGGCGGGTATTACTACAGCCCTGTAGACCATGTGCTTGGTGGCAGATTTGAAGGCCTGATCTTCAAACACTCTTTTCCTCAGGCGGCCGAAGGCTGCACTGGCGCACTGGAGGCGGTGTTGAATCTCGTCGTCGATGTCTGCTCGCCACATGATATCAGGAAATGGCAGAACGTACTGGACACAGCAAAGGCTATGAGTCAAACAACATTCCTGTTGCAATGCTGAAGACCTGTGGTCCAGAGCTAGCTACGCCTTTAGTTCCAGTGCAGCTACAACACTGGCATCTACCCTTCAATGTGGACAATTGCCCAGGTATGTCCTGTGCACAAAAAGCAGGACAAATCCAACCTGGCCAATTACTGCCCCATCAGCGAAGTGATGGAAGGAGACAATAGCACTATCTAGCAACACTTACTCACCAATAACCTGTGCACCAATGCTCAGTTTGGGTTCTGCCCGGACCACTGGACTCCAGACCTCATTACAGCCTTCGTCCAACTATGGATACAATCCTGGAACTCCCTGTCTAACAGCATCGTGGGAGTACCTTCACCTCACAGACTGCAGCGGTTCAGGATGAAGGCTCACCACTCCCTTCTCAAGGGCAGCTAGGAATGGGCAATACCCATATCCATAAAAAGCAGGTGCCCCTCTATGGTACAAACATACCTGGAGCTTGCCATTCCCAAGAGACAGGAGAGCATGCTCATTGTTCACTAATATCACCAATAATGACTTCTACGCTTATAAGCCTCAGTACTTTACACGTGCTTGCATTAATTTGCATTGATCGGTGCAGAGGGAAGCGGGCAAGTCGGAGGGTCTCCTCGTGGGACTGCTCCTGGGCTTGGCCAAAGTTGCCATTAACCAGTCCAGGCAGTGAGCGGTCGAGGGGGTCGTTCAGCCCGACTGCCTGCCACTCTTCCATGGCTACGTGCGCACCAGGATGTCCCTGGAGATGGAGCACGCAGTGTCCACTGGTACGCTCATGACCTTCCGCGAGAGGTGGGCGCTGGAGGGACTGGAGTGCATCATCACCCCGGCAACCAAATTTTAATTTTAGCTAAGTTTCCTTTAAAGTTTTATTTAGAAATTTGTGGGTTCTAGTGTTCTTACCAAAAGGGGACACTTGATTAAAGTTATATATAAAATAGTTGTAGGAGGAAGAGTATATGGCGACAGATATGGAGTTTCACAGTTTTGGATCATATAAATCAGTCTGGTTCCTGAGTTTGACGTGTTGTGTATGGCTCTTTGAGTCTCTCTTATAGCTGAGCCTTCCTTTATTCAATCACGTGTCCATCAGACACTAATACAACTTGAATTTCAGAAGGATAAATTATATGCAAATTTCAAACCTACTATTTTAATAGTACTAACCGTTTGTGATCAATTTTTAAATTTGGTATAACAGCTTTTATCCCCCAGGGAACTGGGTAGTGTACTGCACACTGTCCTTGTAACCCTGGGTCCTGGATTCAAATACTTGCAGAGGTCTTACACGATATGAGTTTTGGGCAGTCTCAATCCATTCTCAACTGGTGTATGCCCACAATACAAAACTAGCCTTACAGTGGCAATCTCACTGAAACAGGCCAAAGCTGGCTGCAGTGGGAAATGGAAAATACCACACTGGTGCAGTAGGGGGTGCTCCTGAGGTTGGTGCTGAGGCATATTTGTCGAGCAAGATGGAAGGCGTTTTACTCTCTATCTAGCTATGCTCAATGCAAGCTCAAGGAACAGCACCTCATCGTTCGTTTAGACACTTTACAGCCTTCTGGACTCAACATCGAGTTCAACAATTTCAAAGCCTAACCGCTGCCAATCTTTGCCTCCCGCCTCCTGTTCCCCACCCCCCCACCCCACCCTACCCTCCGAGCGGGTTTCTTTTTTTCTCCTTGTCTCTAATGGCAGTTGGTCATTTCCCACCATTCACACTCTATCTTGACTAATGTTTCTCTAACTCCTGGTATTACCATTTGAATTTGGGCCATCATCTCTTTTGTCTCTCTAATCTCTCCTGTCTTCCACCCTATCACAGACCTTCCCTTTTGTTCCCCTCCTCCTTTCAGTGCTTGTTAAGAATCTGTTCTTTCCGAACACTCTCCGGTTCTGACGAAGGGTCATCGACCCGAAACGTTAACTCTGCTTCCTCTCCACAGATGCTGCCTGACCCGCTGAGATTTCCAGCATTTTCTGTTTTTATTCCAGATTCCAGCATCCGCAGTATTTTGCTTTTATGTTAAACCTGACCTGGAGTGCTTACTGCTAACACGGAGTTCCCCGAATGGGAAAGTGTTTCATTCATGAGCACGGACATCACTCGCCTTTAAACTATTTTGGCAGGGGGGGGCAGCTCCATGCTGCAGCATTAGAGAGGAGAAACAAGATGCACAGCGTACTGGGAGAGACAAACAGCATTAGAATAAAGAGTAGTTCAGAAATGGGAGGGATCAGACAAGGGGGAAATGACTAGGATGGGTTTGGAGTGCGTGTGCTTTAATGCCCACCATAATGTATTTGCTTCATGGGTTCTTTGCTTAAGAATTCATAGCAACACCGTGCTATTAAGAGCAAGTTGGTTGATTAGAAAAGGTTTAACAATTACACTACACATTACCAGTTCATCCACCAGGCTCACAACCACCTGCCTCATTGTGGACCCCCCGAATCCAACTGGCTGGAGTTTTATTGAGTCTTGTGAACATCACGTGACTGGCTAAGCCACTCCCAACTCAACAACTTCACAAACCTGTGAGCATACTCACAGGGGCATACATTACAGTTGATGAGCTGCAGGTAAAAATTGCCACAATGGTATTATGATATGCTGACATTGAAGGAAACCGAGTTCAAACAAGGGGTGGATTGGGAACGTAATACTACTGGCTACCGGGTATTCAGGGAAGATAGCGAAGGGAAAAACAAGGAGGAAGGTGGCAGCATTGATCAAAGATACTGGCTGGAATGTTCACGGGTAAGAACGGGTGGGTTGGAGGTGTGGGGGAAGTGAAAATTTTAATTATGTAAAACCCGCCTACTTTCAACATCCACTCAGGTGGGCGGGGGGCGGGCTGCCAGGATGCAGGTTGGAGATTTAAATATTATAACCAGGCTGAAGCCTCTACTTTAACCTGGTATTATTGCAGGCACCCCTGGGGTCCCGGGGTTCGGGATTGCCAGAGGCTGCCTCAGCCTTGGGGACAATCCTTGTGGGCCGGGAGGAGCAGGAATGTATCCTCCCAGCCCCACAAGCTCCCCCACCATCAGCCTGCCCTGTCCCCAGGGTCAGGGATCGGACCCCCGGGGACAGGGATCAGATCACTAGGTTGATTCTGGAGATGAAGGGGTTGTCTTATGAAGAAAGGTTGAGCAGGTTGGGCCTATACTCATTGGAGTTTAGAAGAATGAGAGGTGATCTTATTGAAACATATAAGATTCTGAGGGGGCTTGATAGGATAGATGTAGAGAGGATGTTTCCCCTCGTGGGGGTATCTAGAACTAGGGGGCATAGTTTCAGAATCAGGAAGGCGAATGGAATGTTGGCCTTCATTGCGAGAGAGATGGAGTACAAAAGCAGGGAGGTCCTGCTGCAACTGTATAGGGTATTGGTGAGGCCACACCTGGAGTACTGTGTGGAGTTTTGGTCACCTTACTTAAGGAAGGATATACTAGCTTTGGAAGGGGTACAGAGACGATTCACTAGGCTGATTCCGGAGATGAGGGGGTTACCTTATGACGATAGATTGAGGAGACTGGGTCTTTACTCGTTGGAGTTCAGAAGGATGAGGGGTGATCTTATAGAAACATTTAAAATAATGAAGGGGATAGACAGGATAGAGGCAGAGAGGTCGGGGAGACTAGAACTAGGGGGCACAGCCTCAAAATACGGGGGAGCCAATTTAAAACCGAGTTGAGAAGGAATTTCTTCTCCCAGAGGGTTGTGAATCTGTGGAATTCTCTGCCCAAGGAAGCAGTTGAGGCTAGCTCATTGAATGTATTCAAATCACAGATAGATAGATTTTTAATCAATAAGGGAATTAAGGGTTATGGGGAGCGGGCGGGTAAGTGGAGCTGAGTCCACGGCCAGATCAGCCGTGATCTTGTTGAATGGCGGAGCAGGCTCGAGGGGTTAGATGGCCTACTCCTGTTCCTAATTCATATGTTCTTATGTTCTTATTAATGTTGGGGAAGTCCAGAACCAGGGGTCACGGTCTAAGGATAAGGGGTAAACCATTTAGGACCGAGATGAGAAGAAACTTCTTCACCCAGAGAGTGGTAAACCTGTGGAATTATCTACCACAGAAAGTTGTTGAGGCCAATTCACTAAATATATTCAAAAAGGAGTTAGATGTAGTCCTTACTACTAGGGGGATCAAGGGGTATGGCGAGAAAGCAGGAATGAGGTACTGAAGTTGCATGTTCAGCCATGAACTCATTGAATGGTGGTGCAGGCTTGAAGTGCCGAATGGCCTACTCCTGCACCAATTTTCTATGTTTCTATATTAGAATAAGGGGTTGCCCATTTAAAATGGAAATGAGGAGGAATTTCTTCTCTGAGGGTCATGAATCTGTGGAATTCTCTACCCTAGAGAGCTGTGGAAGCTGGGTCATTGAATATATTTAAGGCTGAGATAGTCAGATTTTTGAACAATAAGGGAGTCGAGGGTTATGGGGAGCGGGCAGGGAAGTGGAGCTGAGGCCAAGATCAGATCAGCCATGATCTTATTGAATGGCGGAGCAGGCTCGAGGGGCCAAATGGCGAACTCCTGCTCCTACTTCTTATGTTCTTCTGCCTCGCGGGAATCGCGACTCAGCCCTGGGGGATTGGACCTTCCCCCACCTACCTAGTCCTGTGGCCTCCTGGTCTGGGTTCCCCGCACGGCTGGAAGCCAGCCCTTTCCGTCGCACGCACGCTGTGAAGTTCCCCGTAGCGTGCTGGGAAACCCAAACTTCCGGTTTCCCTGCCGTCCCCCCCGCACCATGTGATGAGACCTAGGAAAATGCAGCCCACTGATCTAGCACTGGAGGGGGATGATGTACTTGAGGGTTCAAAGACAGAATCTATTTGGTTAGAATTAAGGAATAATAAAGAAGCTATTACGGTGCTGAGTGTATACAATAGGCCACCAAATAGTGCGAAGGAGATAGGCAGGCAAATTTCAGAAAGTTGCAAGAACTATAAGAATAGTGATAATGAGGGACTTCAATTATCCTAATACAGACTGGGAAAATAACAGTGTTAAGGGCAAAGAGAGAGAGGAATTCATGAAATGTGTACAAGAGAACTTTCTTCATCAGTACGTTTCCAGCACAACAAGAAAGGAAGCAATTCTGGATTCTGGAGAATGAAGTGGGGCATGTTTCAGTGGGGGAGCATTTGGGAAACAGCGATCACAATATCATTAGGTTTAGACTTGTTATGGAAAAAGAGAAGGAAAAATCAAACTGGAAAATACTCAACTGGAAGAGAGCTGACTTCAGTGAGTTGAAAGGGGATCCAGCACAGGTGGATTGGAATCAAAGATTGGCAGATAAAACGGTTAATAATACAGTAGAGAACCAAGCTGAATACAGAAAGTACAGAGGACAAGTGAAATAAGAGGGGCAAGGAGAGTGTATGAGCACCATAAAAGTCTTTTATAAACATATAACTAGCAAAAGGGTAAAGGAAGGGTGGGGCTGATTAGGGACCAAAAAGGAGATATATGGTGGAGGGAGGCAGAAGGTATGAGGTACTGAGTACTTTGCAGCTGTGTTCACTAAAGAAGATACTACCAATGTCACAGTAAAGGAGGAGGTAGTAGAGAAATTGGATAGGATAAAAATAGATAAAGAGGAGCTATTTAAAAGGTTGGCCGTGCTGAAAGTAGAAAAGTCACCCGGGATGCATCCAAGGTTGCTGAGGGAAGGGTGGAGATATCAGAGGCTCTGGCCACAATCTTCCAATCCTCCTTCAATATGGGAGTGGTGCCAGAGGACTGGAGCATTGCAAATGTTCACCCCTGTTTAGAAATGGGAGGGGTGGGGGATAAACCCAGCAACTACAGGCCAGTCAGCCTAATGTCAGCAGTGAGGAAACTTTTAGAGACATTTATCTGAGACAAAATTGATTGTCGCTTGGAAAAATCTGGGTTAATAAATTACCAACATTATGTTAAAGGCAAACTGCATTTGACGCACTTGATTCTTTGATGAAGTAACAGAGAAGGTTCATGTTGTGTATAGGGACTTTCAAGAGGCATTTGATAAAGTGCCACATAATAGACTGGTTAGCAAAATTGAAGCCCGTGGGATTAAAGGGACAGTGGCAGCATGGTGCACTAAATTGGCTAAGGGACAGACAGCAGAGAGTAGTGGTGAACGGTTGTTTTTCAGACTGGAGGGATGTTTACAATGGTGTTCCCCAGGGGCCGGTATTGGAACGACTGCTCTTTTTGATGCATATTAATGACTTGAGTTGGGCAAACAGGGCATAATCTCAAAGTTTGCAGATGACACAGAAATGTAGCAAACAATGGGGATAGTAACAAGAGGATATAGACAGAGTGATGGAATGGCAGATGCCATTTAGTGCAAAGAAATGTGAAGTGATACATTTTGGTAGGAGGAATGAGGAGAGGCAATATAAACTAAATGAAAGAAAAGAAAGACTTGCATTTATAAAGCGCCTTTCACGACCACCGGATGTCTGAAAGCGCTTGAAGTACTTTTGGAGTGTAGTCACTGTCGTAATGTGGGTAATGCGGCAGCCAATTTGCACACAGTCAGCTCCCACACACAGCAATGTGATAATGATCAAGCCCGTGTGGTGGCTGGTTTGCAATGGTCACCACACGTTAAAAAATTCCACGCACAGGCATCTTCCACCCTTCAAGATTTAGTTCAGGATCGGGAATTTTAGGTCCTTCATTAAAACACCTGTGAACTTTTTGATGTGGAAGCAAATCATCCTTGATTCGAGGAACTGCCTATGATGATGATGATGGTAATGATCAGATAATCTGTTTTAGTGATGTTGATTGAGGGATAAATATTGGCCAGGACACCGGGGAGAACTCCCTGCTGTTCTTCAAAACAGTGGCATAGGATCTTTTACGTCCACCAGAGAGAGCAGACGGTGCCTCGGTTTAATATCTCATCTGAAAGACGGCACCTCCAACAGTGTAGTGCTCCCTCAGCACTGCATTGGAGCGTCAGCCTAGACTTTTTGTGCTCGAGACCCTGGAGTGGAACTTGGACCCACAACCTTCTGACTCCGAGGCGAGAGTGCTACCCACTGAGCCACAGCTGACACTATGGTTCAATTTTAAAAGGGATGTAGGAACAGAGAGACCTGGGGATACACCCAGCTCTTGTTTTGAAATGTAATCCTCAGGTGCTTCCGAACTCTGGAAATATTTTGGTAAAATTAGTCTTTGAAGGCGGCAGGAGAAGGGGAGAAGGCTGTTAAGAAGCATATGGGATCCCTTGGCTTTGTGAACCGAGGAATGGAGTGCAAAAGCAAGGAAGTTATGCTAAACCTTTATTAAATACTGGCTCGGCCCCAGCTGGAGTATTGTGGCCGATTCTGGGCACCACACTTTAGGAAGGATGTCAGGGCCTTAGAGAGGGTGCAGAGGAGATTTATTAGAATGGTACCAGGGTTGTGGGACTTTAGTTAAGTGGAGAGACTGGAGAAGCTGGGGCTGTTCTTGTTAGAGCAGAGAAGGTTAAGGGAAGATTTAATTGAGGTGTTCAAACTCAGGACAGGTTTTGAGAGAGTAAATAAGGAGAAACTCTTTCCGGTGGCAGGTGGATCGGTAAACAGAGGACACAGATTTATGGTGATTGGCAAAAGAACCAGAGGCGAGATGAGGAGAATGGTTTTAAGGCTGCAATCTCGATGCACTGTCTGAAAGGGTGGTGGAAGCAGATTCAATAGTAACTTTCAAAGCGGAATGAATAAATACTTGAAGGGGGAAAGCTGCAGGGCTATGGGACAAGGGAAGTGAAATGGGACTAATTGGATGGCATTTGAAAAGAACTGACATACCACGATGGGTCAAACGGCCTCTTTTTGTGCTGTGTCACTTTATGATCTTGCCTCGATGAGCACGATCTGCTGCAAAAGATAGTGGGCTCAGTTTTCCCCGAGCCCGTTTTCTGGTGTATTGCCAGAGTTACTCCCGTTTTTTTCTAGACCAGAAATGTGCCAGAAATATTTTGCCAAAGTTTCCCCGATCGATAATTCAAATTTGGCACCATGCCTCGTGTCCAGCCGCCTTGAGGGGTGGGGCCTGCTGTCTGCGCCAAAAAAACGATGCCCGCACCCTCTGCGCATGCGGGACAAAAAAAGTGACGTTTTTGATGTTATTTCAACGGATGCGCATGCGCAGTTCAGCTCCAGGTTGGCAATCGGCCATTTTTAAAGAGCCAGTTGTGTGTGTGTGAGAAGGAGTGCTGTGTGAGAGCATTGGAAAAATCGGGGCTGCAGCAGTACAAGATGAAACGGGGTGCAAGGACCAAGAATTTCTTGCAGGGTGAAGTTGGAGGCACTAGTTACTGTGATTGAGAACAGATGGCAGGAGCTGGACACCAGCAGAGGTCACACAAAAGTTCCACCCAAAGAAATGAAGGAACCAACTTGCAGAAGATTACTGTGCAATGGTGACCACCCCGAGGTCTGGAGGCCAGTGCAAAAAGTAATGGCAGGACCTTGGTCAAGTAGTTAGTGTAAGTAATATTTTCATTTATTCAATGCAATTACAATTGTAAATGTGACCAGCTGTATATGTCCCACCCAGCAGAAAGCCACCCTCTCTAAAAAGTTGCATTTTCATCTTTGCAGAGCAAAGTAGCACACAACAAACGAGAAAGAACTCGAACAGGAGGAGGCCCGGCAAACCTGCAGCCACTGACACCCTTGGAAAAGAGGGTCGCTGCTTTGATGGGACCAGCCTGGGGAAAAGCAACCACCACTGCACAAGCTGGGCCCACACTCGAGGGAGAGGGTAAGTCCTGCAAATGCCACAGTCTGGCTTTGCTAAATGTTGAGTACTGCGTGGGCTAGCTATGCTTCGGTTCCTGGGGATGTCTCCGTCAGCTACGCTTCGGTTGATGCAATGTGCTATCATTCATCAAATCAGCCTGCTGCCTGCGCTGTGTGAGCCTCCTCATGCCACCCACCCTGCCCCCTCCTCTGCTGCTAACCATTTGTCTGTGTTTTGTTATATTTTGCAGAACTTGAGGCTGACCCTGACGATGTAGAAGAAAATTCAGACGAGGACCAACCTGAACAGGATTATATCTTCGAATCCAACCCTCCAGACCAAGAACATGGGGTGAGGGGGAGGGGGAAGGGGCGGGGGGGGAATGAAGCCCCCACTGTTTTACTGACTTTGGAGGAGCTGCCGCTCATTGCAGTGCCAGCCCCTTCCGTGACTAGTGGTTTGAATGGTGGTTGGACATTCCATGGTTTCCAAATGTTTGAAGCTGTGGGTCCCAGTGGTGTGGTGCAGCAGGGCACACCCAGGGCCCCACCGTCCCAGGCTGCGGGTCCCAGTGGTGGGGTGCGAACCACACCTGTGGGGAGAAGTGGAAGGAGTGCTCGACCATGCTCTCCTGAGGTGCAGGATCTAACAGATGTGATCCAGATGATGTCATTGAGTGCAGAGAGCATTGACCTTACCTGATCACTCCTGGACACCATCGGTGGGGTGAGTGATCAGGTAGCGGGACTGCCGGGAGAAGTAACAGCAATGACACAAGAAATGGGAAAGATATCCAGGACCATCAGTGAGGGAATAGTAGCCATGAGGGAGGGAATGTCACAGGTAGCAGATGCGTCGTCCGTGACCATCAGGGAGGGAATGTCAGAGATGGTGCAAACACTGTCACTGAACATGAGGGAGGGAATGTTGCAGATCGTTGAGACACTGTCAGGGCGCATGAGGGACGGCATGTTGGAGTTAGCTGCTGCAATAAGGGAACACGCCCAGACCCAGCGCCCATTGACAGAATCAACTGCCACTCCCACTCCAATCCCCAGGCCAGCCTCTGAAGAGGCCCAAGCCGGGCCCTCCACATTGCTGCCTGCCGCCACCTTCCCCCCGCCCCCCACAACCCGCCTCAACAGGTGCGCACTACCCGAGATGTCAGAAAGAATAAGCTTGGTACCAACCCCAGGAACACCGCTCCACTGCCTGCGGGCAGGGGTGGAGTCACCAAGAATAAGCGCGGCGGGCAGTCGTGGAATAAGGCGGAGGAGAGATGGGTGCAGCCTTTCTTTGCTGCTATTGTTGTTGTTGTTATTATTGTTACTGTTGTTCTCAAATTAAAAGTTTTGTGCAAGTTTTGTAAATTTACACGCTTATTAGTAAGTGATCTTAAAGTTTTTAAGTGATCTTAAAGTTTGTGAGTGATCGGAACTGAACACTTTAAAGTTTGATACAAGAATAATTTTATTAAAGTTAAATTAAGTACAAACTGTTTGTTAAACTTTGGAATAAAATATATTTTACATTAAAACTGAATAATTTCCATTATTTGTTCGATTATTAAAACTTCTTCTCTTCCCCCCCCCGCCCCCCGCCCCCAACTAATTGCAGTCTTGTGACTTCTCCTATTCTCTCTCCCCACCCCTACCCCCACTCCTCCCCCAGAGACATTGTAGTCTTCAGAAGCCTTCCGATCGACACCTCGCTCCCCGGGCTCAGTGCATAAGCCTTCTGATCGGTCGGCACGTCCCTCTCCCCCCCGGGCTTGTTTTCCAGCCGAGCCCCAAGCCCCTGTGTCCGGGTGCGGGGCCAATTCTGCCGGCCAAAGCTACGACTGTCCAGCCCTGCTTGAAGACGTTCGGTGATGGCGTGTGAGTAAGAAAAAAAATGAAATCTTCTGAAATTCCAAAAACTTCCATTTACTACGTTGGCAGGTAAAAAAAAGTTGAACTTTATTATTGATTTCTACAGTGTTCTTGACTCCTTCCAAAATCTGCGATTAAAAACAATGGCGTCTTTCAGTGCCGATTTATCACTGTGCGCTGCTTTCTGCTAACTCACCAGAAGGTTTTACGGGAGTGGCCAGATACGCCGAACAAGGAGGAAACATTTTTGGCTAAACTACGAAAACCAGCGCAGACATGAGGGAACGCCCCTTATTACATCAAAAAGAACTCGCCTAGAAAAATTGTAACTAACTCAGTAACGCCAGTGAAGATTGCAAGGGGAAATTTTGAAAAAAATAAATACTCCAGGAAAAACGGCGCAAATGACCCAGGAAAATTGAGCTCATTGTTCCACATTTTATCCTTTTTGAAATCCCAGCCACATTTCTGATAGATATTATTATTTCACGGAAAGTACTCTGACTTTCCTTGGCAGTGCCAAGTATTGGGTGGCATGACCCTATTTGTAAGCAGTTGAGAGATGAAAGTAGATATGGTCTCAGGTTCAATAGCTAAACTCAGCCAAACAGACACTGGGGCTGCTACAACTGGCCTTGGTGTCCTTTCATCGTGAAATAGGAAAATAAATCAGCTATGCTTCCACTTCATTGTCCCGTGATTTCCTCTATGAAGTATGAGTGTGATGAGTGTAGGCGAGGACACGATAGGGCTCCCCATGCTCAATGTACCTTGGTAACACGCACACACCTCGGCTCACGTACCAAGAATGGCTGGCTCTGCTGCACAGAAGGGCAGGAAAAAGAGTGGGAGAGCGATAGTGATGGGGGATTTCATTGTAAGGGGAATAGATAGGCATTTCTGCGGCCGCAACCGAGACTCCAGGATGGTATGTTGCCTCCCTGGTGCAAGGGTCAAGGATGTCTCGGAGCAGGTGCAGGACATTCTGAAAAGGGAGGGTGAACAGCCAGTTGTCGTGGTGCATATAGGTACCAACGATATAGGTAAAAAAAACGGGATGAGGTCCTACGAGACGAATTTAGGGAGCTAGGAGCTAAATTTAAAAGTAGGACCTCAAAAGTAGCAATCTCAGGATTGCTATCAGTGCCACGTGCTAGTCAGAGTAGGAATTGCAGGATAGCTCAGATGAATACGTGGCTTGAGGAGTGGTGCAGCAGGGAGGGATTCAAATTCCTGGGACATTGGAACCGGTTCTGGGGGAGGTGGGACCAGTACAAACCGGACGGTCTGCACCTGGGCAGGACCGGAACCAATGTCCTAGGGGGAGTGTTTGCTAGTGCTGTTGGGGAGAGTTAAACTAATATGGCAGGGGAATGGGAATCTATGCAGGGAGACAGAGGGAAATAAAATGGAGTCAGAAGCAAAAGATAGAAAGTAGAATAGTAAAAGTGGAGGGCAGAGAAACCTAAGGCAAAAAACAAAAAGGGCCACATTACAGCAAAATTCTAAAGGGGCAAAGTGTGTTAAAAAGACAAGCCTGAAGGCTCTGTGCCTCAATGTGAGGAGTATTCAGAATAAGGTGGACGAATTAACTGCGCAGATGTAATTGGCATCACGGAGACATGGCTCCAGGGTGACCAAGGCTGGGAACTCAACATCCAAGGGTCTTCAGCATTTAGGAAGGATAGACAGAAAGGAAAAGGAGACGGGGTGGTGTTGTTGGTTAAAGAGGAAACTAATGCAATTGCAAGGAGGGACATTAGCCTGGGTGATGTGGAATCGGTATGGTGGAGCTGTGGAATTCCAAAGGGCAGAGAACGCTAGTGGGAGTTGTGTACAGACCACCAAACAGTAGTAGTGAGGTTACGGACAGCATCAAACAAGAAATAAGGGACGTGTACAATAAAGATACAGCAGTTATCATGGGCGACTTTAATCTGCATATTGATTGGGCTAACCAAACTGGTAGCAATGCGGTGGAGGAGGATTTCCTGGAGTGTGTTAGGGATGGTATTCTAGACCAACATGTTGAGGAACCAACTAGAGAGCTGGCCATCCTAGACTGGGTGATGTGTAATGAGAAGGGACTAATTAGCAATCTTGTTGTGCGAGGCCCCTTGGGGAAGAGTGACCATAATATGGTAGAATTCTTTATTAAGATGGAGAGTGACACAGTTAATTCGGAAACTTAGGGTCCTGAACTTAAGGAAAGGTAACTTCGACAGTATGAGCCGTGAATTGGCTAGAATAGACTGGCAAAGGATACTTAAAAGGTTGACAGTGGATAAGCAATGGCAAACATTTAAAGGTCACATGGATGAACTTCAGCAATTGTACATCCCTGTCTGGAGAAAAATAAAACGGGGAAGGTGGCTCAACCATGGCTAACAAGGGAAATTAAGGATAGTGTTAACACCAAGGAAAAGGCATATAATTTGGCTAGAAAAAACAACAAACCTGAGGACTGGGAGAAATTTAGAATTCAATAGAGGAAGACTAAGCGTTTAATTAAGAGGGGTAAAATAGAGTACGAGAGGAAGCTTGCAGGGAACATAAAAACTGACTTCAAAAGCTTCTAAAGATTTGTGAAGAGAAAAAGATTAGTGAAGACAAACGTAGGTCCCTTGCAGTTGGATTCAGGTGAATTTATAATGGGGAGCAAAGAAATGGCAGACCAATTGAACAAATACTTCAGTTCTGTCTTCACGAAGGAAGACACAAATAACCTTCCGAATGTACTAGGGGAGAGTAGGTCTAGTGAGAAGGAGGAACTGAAGGATATCCTTATTAGGCGGGAAATTGTGTTAGGGAAATTGATGGGATTGAAGGCCGATAAATCTCCCGGGGCCTGATAGTCTGCATCCCAGAGTACTTAAGGAAGTGGCCCTAGAAATAGTGGATGCATTAGTGATCATTTTCCAACAGTCTATCGACTCTGGATCAGTTCCTATGGACTGGAGGGTAGCTAATGTAACACAACTTTTTAAAAAAGGAGGGAGAGAGAAAACGGGTAATTATAGACCGGTTAGCCTGACATCAGTAGTGGGGAAAATGTTGGAATCAATCATTAAGGATGAAATAGCAGCGCATTTGGAAAGCAGTGACAGGATTGGACCAAGTCAGCATGGATTTATGAAAGGGAAATCATGCTTGACAAATCTTCTGGAATGTTTTGAGGATGTAATTAGCAGAGTGGACAAGGGAGAACCAGTGGATGTGGTGTATTTGGACTTTCAAAAGGCTTTTGACAAGGTCCCGCACAAGAGATTGGTGTGCAAAATCAAAGCGCATGGTATTGGGGGTAATGTACTGACGTGGATAGAGAATTGGTTGGCAGACAGGAAGCAGAGAGTCGGGATAAACGGGTCCTTTTCAGAATGGCAGGCAGTGACCAGTGGAGTGCCGTAGGGATCAGTGGTGGGACCTCAGCTCTTTACAATATACATTAACGATTTAGATGAAGGAATTTGAGTGTAATATCTCCAAGTTTGCGGATGACACTAAACTGGGTGGCGGTGTGAGCTGTGAGGAGGATGCTAAGAGGCTGCAGGGTGACTTGGACAGGTTAGGTGCATGGCAGATGCAGTATAATGTGGATAAATGTGAGGTTATCCATTTTGGGGGCAAAAACACGAAGGCAGAATATTATCTGGATGGCGGCAGATTAGGAAAAGAGGAGGTGCAACGAGACCTGGGTGTCATGTTTCATCAGTCACTGAAAGTGAGCATGCAGGTACAGCAGGCAGTGAAGAAGGTAAATGGTATGTTGGGCTTCATAGCTAGGGGATTTGAGTATAGCAGCAGGGAGGTCTTACTGCAGTTATACAGGGCCTTACTGAGGCCTCACCTGGAATATTGTGTTCAGTTTTGATCTCCTAATCTGAGGAAAGACGTTCTTGCTATTGAGGGAGTGCAGCGATGGTTCACCAGACTAATTCTAGGGATGGCTGGGCTGTCATATGAGGAGAGACTGGATCAACTGGGCCTTTATTTACTGGAGTTTAGAAGGATGAGAGGGGATCTCATAGAAACGTATAAGATTCTGACGGGACTGGACAGGTTAGATGTGGGAAGAATGTTCCCGATGTTGGGGAAGTCCAGAACCAGGGGACATAGTCTTAGGATAAGGGGTAGGCCATTTAGGATTGAGATGAGGAGAAACTTCTTTACTCAGAGAGTTGTTAACCTATAGAATTCCCAGCCACAGAGAGTTGTTAATGCCAGTTCATTGTATATATTCAAGAGGGAGTTAGATATGGCCCTTATGGCTAAGGGGATCAAGGGGTAGGGAGAGAAAGAAGGAAAGGGATACCGAGGGAATGATCAGCCATGATCTTATTGAATGGCGTGCAGGCTTGAAGAGCCGAATGGCCTACTCCTGTAGCTATTTTCTATGTTTCTAATAGCTGCTGGAGGAAAGCACCTGAAGCCTGTGGAATCATACTGCAGCTTCAGGAGAGGAGAGGAGAACATTGTGTAAAGTCATGTCCCTGCAGTACAGATTCACACGAGGCACATACTGAAGTCAAGGTCACTCAGGACCTGCACCTTTATTACACAGCTCTCGAATGCCACACTTGCCTGAGACCTGTCCTTATATACCTGTCTGGGACAGATATCCAGTGTCTCCTGCAAGTGCACCCCTGGTGGTAAGGTAAGCTTGTGGTTACAGGTCATCTCTGGTTACAGTCATGTATAGCATGGTAAGATACAGTTATGAACAGTAGTGTGAGATACATGACATCACCCACCCCCAAGGTCTTATTGTCTTTATAGGTTCAGTCTCTCAGGTGGTCTACGTTCTCGCGTGGAGCATCTTAATTGTGGTTCAGTTGTTTGCCTTGGTGCCAGTTGTTCTTTCGGGGTGATCGCCTGGGCTGTCTGTGTCGTTCAGTATGATTGTTGGTGTCTCGCTTGGGCTGTCTGTTGGGATTGCCCTTTCCTCAGGTTGTTCCCTCTCTCTGTCCACCAGGTGTGGTGTGAGTTCCACATTGTAGTCTGCCTCTGGTTCTGCAGTGTTGTTGGTAAATCTACTTTTGACTTGGTCTACACGCCTCCGGCAGATTTGGCCATTGTCCATTTGTACCACCAGTCGCCTGTTTCCTTCCTTGCCTGTTACTGTCCCTGAAAGCCATTTGAGACCCCTGCCATAGTTTAGCACAAACACTTTGTCCCCTATCTCATTCCACCTCCCCCTCGAATTTCAGTCATGGTACTCTGTTAGCTTACGGCGCTTTGCCTCAACGATTTCATGCATGTCTGGGAGGATTAATGAGAGCCTTGTCTTTAAGGTCTATTTCATTAATAGTTGCACGGGGGGGAACTCCAGTCAATGAATGCGGACGAGATATGTATGCCAGCAGCAGTCGCGACAGGCGGCCCTGCAGCGTGGGACCTTGGATTTTAAGCATGCCTTGTTTAATGATCTGCACTGCTCACTCCGCCTGGCCGTTGGAGGCCAGCTTGAACGGTGCCGTCTTAACGTGATTTATGCCGTGGTCACTTAGAAAATCTTGGAATTCTGCGCTGGTGAAGCACGGACTATTGTCACTGACCAATATGTCAGGAATGCCGTGCATTGCGAACATGGTTCCAAAGCTCTCCACATTGGTGGAGATGGTGCATTCAATCCACTTAGAAAAGACATCTACAACTACAAGGAACATTTTGCCCATGAATGGGCCCGCATAGTCATGGTTTGGTGGGCCAGGGCCAGGGGCTCAGGGGGGCCTCCCTGGGGGCATTACTGAGTTGGGCACAGATGGTGCACCATCGGACGCAGAGCTCCAAGTCCGCGTCAATGCCAGGCTACCAGATGTGGATCTGGCTATGGCCTTCGTGAGAACGATCCCCGGGTGCTCGCGGTGGAGCTCCCGGACAAATGCCTCTCTGCCTCACAGAGGCATGACTATTCGGCTGCCCCACATCAGGCAGTCTGCTTGAAGTGATAGCTCATACATGCACCTATGGAAAGGTTTGATCTCCTCGGGGCAGGCATCGCGAGCCTCTGCCCAGTCACCGGTTAGGATACATCTTTTTACTCGGGATAACGTGGGGTCACTGGTCGTCCAGGCTCTGATTTGGCGAGACGTCATGGGCGAACCTGTGGACTCAAAGGCATTCATTGCCATGACTATCTCACAGTCCTGTTTGTCGGACCCTTCCGTGGTCACCAGGGGTAGCCTGCTAAGCGCATCGGCACAGTTGTCTGTGCCTGGTCTGTGCCTTATTGTGTAATCGTAAGACGCCAGCATGAGTGCCCACCGTTGAATGCACGCCGAGGCGTTGGTGTTTATTGCCTTGCTCCCGGATAGGAGGGACGTGAGGGGCTTGTGGTCGGTTTCTAACGCGAACTTGGCCCCAAAAAGGTATTGGTGCATCTTTTTGACACCGTACATGTACGCGAGCGCCTCCTTCTCCACCATTCCGTACCTGCGCTCCGCCCGCGAAAGTGACCTGGAGGCATAAGCTATGGGTTGTAATTTACCCGCACTATTGACATGTTGTAAAACGCACCCGACCCCGTACGCTGACGCATCACATGTAAGAGCTAGCTTTTTACCTGGATCAAAGAAAGCCAAAACACTGTTGGAACACAGAAGGTTGCGTGCCTTATTGAAGGCGCGTTCCTGGGCGTCCCCCCAAAACCAATCGCACCCCTTTCTGAGTAGCACGTGGAGAGGCTCCAGCAGCGTGCTTAAGTTCTGCATAAAGTTCCCAAAGTAATTGAGTAGCCCGAGAAAGGCGCGCAGTTCTGATACATTCCGGGGCCTGGGTGCCAGGCGAATTACTTCGGTTTTGGACTCTGTTGGGCGGATTCCATCAGCGGCAATCCTTCTGTCCAAAAATTCAACCTCGGGCGCGAGAAACAGACACTTGGATTGCTTAACTCTTAGGCCTACCCGATCCAACCGCTTTAGTACTTCCTCCAAATTGTGGAGATGGGAGTCGGTGTCCCTGCCCGTGATAAGTATGTCGTCTTGAAATACAACCGTCCGCAGGATGGACTTGAGCAGACTCTCCATGTTGCGCTGGAATATAGCAGCTGCCAACCTGATGCCGAATGGGCATCGATTGTACATGAAAAGGCCTCGATATGTGTTGATGGTGGTGAGTAGCTTGGACTCATCAGTCAATTCTTGCATCATATATGCAGATGTGAGGTCTAGTTTTGAGAAAAGTTTACCTCCAGCCAACGTGGCAAATAAGTCCTCTGCTCTGGGCAGCGGGTATTGGTCCTGTAGGGAGACTCTGTTTATGGTAGATTTGTAGTCCCCACAGATTCGTACGGATCCATCGGGCTTCATGACTGGGACGATGGGACTTGCCCAGTCGCTAAATTCCACGGGTGAGATAATGCCTTCCCGCAGAAGCCTGTCCAGTTCGTGTTCAATCTTTTCCTTCATCACATAGGGCACAGCTCTGGCCTTGTGATGGACCGGTCTGGCATCCTGTGTGATGTAGATTTTGACTTTGGCCCCTTTGAAAGTGCCCACACCTGCTGAAAGAGATGTTCAAATCGACTTAGAACTATTGAGCAGGAGGTCCGTTCCTCTGACGACATGGCGTGAACATCATCCCATTTCCAGTTTAGTTTTGCCAGCCAGCTTCTCCCCAGCAGCACTGGGAGATCTCCGGGGACAATCCACAGGGGAAGTCGGTTCATTGTCCCTTTGTGTGTGACTGAGAGCATGGCGCTGCCGAGAACTGGGACGATTTCTTTGGTGTAGGACCTTAGTTTGGTGTCGACCCTTGAGTTTTGGTCTGTCTCTTTTGTGCGGCCATAGCTGTTGAAATTGTTGAGCGCTCATGAGAGATTGACTCGCTCCCGTATCCAGTTCCATGTTGACGGGTATCCCGTTGAGTAGAACCCTCATCATTATTGGAGGCGTCTTGTTGTAGGAGCAGTGGCCATTGATCGTGTTGACCCGCTGTACATCAGTGTCCCAGGTACTGTCCCCACCGTCTTCTGGTCCGCTTTCCGATCCTTTCGATTCGTATACCAGCCGAGCTGCTGTTTTTCTGCACATGCGGGCCAGATGCCCTGTATAGTCGCAGTTTCTGCAAACAGCATGTTGAAATCAACACCCCTTGATGAGTGCCTTCCCCACATCTCCAACACAGACCACTTCCATTGTTTCCAAAGAATGAGCTGCGTCTGGCTGATCTCTCTTGGGCTTCGCTCAGTTTGTAGTTGATTGCTCGCATTGTGGGTTGATGAGGTGTGAACGGCCGTTCATGTAGCCCTTGATGGCTTCTGGCGCCACTGCCTGCTGTTGAAGGCCTGCTCTCCTGCCTTTGTCTGTGTGTGGGGGTAGCGGCTTGTTTCACGCTGTGAACCCCTTGTTCTGATGTTTCGTTAGTTGTCGTACCCGCAGTATAGATCAGCCTCGTTTCTTCTTCTCCTGCCAAGAATGTCTGTGCAACCAGTGCTGCTGCCTCTCGGGTCAAGTTCTTGGTTTCTATGAGCTTTCGGAATATGCCTGCGTGGCCTATTCCTTCAATAAAAAAGTCTCTCAGTACTTCTCTCCTTAGTTCATCGGAGAACTCACATAAGCTAGCCAACCTCCGAAGTTCCGCCACGAAGTCGGGTATGCGCGCAGCGGGCTCCCACGGACGGCAGTGTGATAGTGACCAGATGATTTGTTTTTAGTGATGTTGATTGAATGATAAATATCGGTCCAGTGCACTGGGGAGACCTCCGTTGCTCTTTTTTGAAATAGGGGATCTCATAGAAACGTTTAAAATTCTGATGGGTTTAGACAGGTTAGATGCAGGAAGAATGTTCCCGATGTTGGGGAAGTCCAGAACCAGGGGTCACAGTCTAAGGATAACGGGTAAGCCATTTAGGACTGAGATGAGGAGAAACTTCTTCACCCAGAGAGTGGTGGAATTCTCTACCACAGAAAGTTGTTGAGGCCAATTCACTAAATATATTCAAAAAGGAGTTAGATGTAGTCCTTACTAGGGGGATCAAGGAGTATGGCGGCAAAGCAGGAGTGGGGTACTGAAGTTGCATGTTCAGCCATGAACTCATTGAATGGTGGTGCAGGCTCGAAGGGCCGAATGGCCTACTCCTGCACCTATTTTCTATGTTAGTACCACGGGATCTTTTACGTTCACTTGAGGGGGCAGACTGGGCCTCGGTTTAATGTCTCAGCCAAAAGATGGCACCTCCGACAGTGCAGCACTGGGAGAGTCCGTCTAGATTTTTGTGCTCCATTCTCTGGAGTGGGACTTGAACCCACAACCTTCGGACTCTGGTGAGAGTGCTACCCACTGAGCCACACATGACAGTGGTTTAGTAAGGACATGGGTCGCATATTGGGGCACTTGTGGAAGAATTTGCAGTAAATGAGATGTATCTGCATCATTCTTTATTAAAGCCCCGCATGTCATTTCCATACTAGAGTGTTCCCGAAGGCAATGAGTTTATTTTTGAGGAAAAGCAGGGGTATTCACTCATGTGCCGGGCAACATCCCTCAACCAATGTTGCTGGAACAATGGTCTGGTCAGTTGGCCCGTTGCTGTTTGTGGGAGCTTGCTGTGTGGGGGTTGGCTGCTGCGTTTTCTGCATTGCAACAGTGACTACACTTCAAATGTACTTCATTGGCTGTAAAGTGCTTTGAGATGACCTAAGGTCATGAAAGGTGCTATAAAATGCAAATCTATCTCTCTCGACTTTTAGAGAGCGTGTTGTTTGGTTCAGTGTCCAATCACCGTCAATTCTTTTTAAATTGCTATATTGAACCAGGGGTTGATCAATTTAAAAACGATGCCTTTATAGTGTTAAGGTGCCAAAGAACATCCGTCGTTTAGGTACAGTGAACTGTCAGTCGAAAAGCTGATCTAGGCTGACGTCTGTCTGTTGCTTTAACATGTTAGCAGACCTCCCATAGTTTTGCTCATGGTGAGTTGGAGGATACCTAGTTCAATAACAATAGTCACAGGACAGAGAGTGGAGAGCACCAGTTCAAACTGTTACAGGCGAGGAAAGTGGAGAGCACCAGTTCAAACTGTCACAGGAGCATCCAGTTGTGCCCAGATAACAGCCCCCAAAGGAAATAGAGTGTGGGAAATTGCACTCCGCTTCCATTGAGGAGTGGTAAGGCCAATTCTGTGGCGGGAGCAGGACTTCCACGCTGGGGGCTAAAATTCCCGGTGCCAGAAGGCTACCGCCCCCAAGATGGGAGCCTGTGCAGGAGGCAGAGGTAAGACGGAGGCGGGGGATGGAGGGGAGAGTGGTGGAGGTGGGGAGCGGAGAAACCCAGGACGGGGGACGGGAGGGGCCACATTGCAGCGGAGGTCTGGGGGGGGGGGGGGGGCGAAGTGTGTTGGAGGGGCGGGCCTGGGGGCCCTGTGCCTCGGTGCGGGGAGTGTTCGGAGTGGGGTGGATGGGTTGACTGCGCAGATGGCGGTTGGTGGATGTGGTGTGGTTGGCGTCGCGGGGGCATGGCTCCGGGGTGGTCGGGGCTGGGGGCTCGACATCCAGGGGTGTTCGGCATTTGGGAAGGATTCTGACGGGGCGGGTTGGGTGCGGGGGGAGTGCTCCCAGTGTTGGGTGGGTCCGGAGCCGGTGGGTGGGCACAGTCTTGGGATGGGGGGTGGCCTCTTTGGGGCTAGGATGGGGAGAGACTTCTTCACTCGGGGAGTTGTTGGCCTGTGGGGTTCCCTGCCGCGGAGAGTTGTTGATGCCAGTTCATTGGATGTGTTCGGGAGGGAGTTGGATGTGGCTGGTGGTGGGGGGGGAGTCGGGGGGGTGTGGAGGGGGCGTGATGGGGGGGTGGCGGGGCTGCTGGGGTGGGTGATCAGCCATGATTTTGTTGGATGGCGGTGCAGGCATCGAGGGGCCGAATGGCCTACTCCTGCACCTATTTTCTATGTTTCTATGCTCTGTAGTTGTAGAACCTGTGTCTGGCCATGTGTCGGCTGCTCGCTGGCTTCAGGTGGTCTCTTACCATTGTGCTCAACACTTCGAACGACTTGCTTGCTGGTTTCTCAGGTGCCAGCAGGTCCTTCATTAAAGCGTCTGTTTTCGAGCCACAGCTGGTCAAGAGATGGGCTTTTCTCTTGTCTGCCTTGTCGTCGCCTAACCAGTCTTTGGTTACAAAGCTTTGCTGGAGCTTTTCTATAAAGTCATCCCAATTATCTCCAGCATTGTATTTTTCATCTGAGCCGTTGTTTGCCATTCTGTGGATTCTGTAATCCCGTAACTTGTCGCCACTGTAAAGTCCTGTCCCTGCAGTACAGATTCACACGAGGCACATACTGAAGTCAAGGTCACTCAGGACCTGCACCTTTATTACACAGCTCTCGAATGCCACACTTGCCTGAGACCTGTCCTTATGTACCTGTCTGGGACAGGTATCCAGTGTCTCCTGCAAGTGCACCTCTGGTGGCAAGGTCAGCTTGTGGTTACAGGTCATCTCTGGTTACATTCATGTATAGCATGGTAAGATACAGTTATGTACAGTAGTGTGAGATACATGACACATTGGACAAGAGTATTTACTGATATTGGAGGGGGAAATACATGCATTAGAGAGAGATAAATATACTCATTGTGGAGAGAGAAAAGAAAGACCTTCTAGTTGGTCATCTGTAAGCACAAAGCAAAAGATGTGTGGTTAGCAGCAGGTGACAAGAGGAAGGTGGCATTGGATGTGTAGATGTAAAGGGGCTAGGCTACAAACAACTTGAAGAAGACGCCACCAACTTTGACCCTCCAACACACACACAAGTGGCAACTGACATCATCGTTGACCACAAAGCCGAACTCACCATCCCCAGTAGCCCGGCAAGGCCGGCTGCTCAGCAACCCAGTGAAGAACTGACCAACTCACCCACACCCGCATTTGTACCGAGACGATCGACAAAGGAGTGAAAAGCTCCAGATCGTCTCACCTTGTAAGTAAGTGTACTATTGACTTTACGGGGGAGTGATGTTATGGATTTAACCCCTTGCAATTTGTATTACACTACCACCAGAGGGCCTACCTGTTGGAGTTCCAAGGGATCCCAGCATCCCTTGGGAGCACGGTATATAAGCAGGCCACCCACAAGGTACCTGCACTCTGGAGTCTCATTAAAGGAGCTAAGGTCACACTTGCTCATTGTTCACAGTCCTCAGTTTCATCCTTTATTATGAACGCATCAGTAGTTACTGTTGTATTGTTAGGCAAAAACAGCAGTTAATTTGCACAGCACAAGGTGCCACAAACAGCAATGAGATAAATGACCAGTTGAGTTGTTTTCTCGTGGTGTTTATTGAGGGGCGAGTGTTGGTCTGGACATCGGGGAGAACTCCTCTTCTGTTCTTCGACTAGTACCAGCTGAGAGAGCAGATGGGTCCTCGGTTTAACGCCTCATCAGAAATACGGCACCTCTGACAGTTCAGCACTCCCTCAGTACTGCACTGGAGTGTCAGCCCAGATTATGTGCTTGCGGCTGGAGTTGGGCTTGAACCCACAAATAGGTAAAAATTGTGTTCTTCCTGTTTCAGCTTATATTCTGCAGAAACCATCTTCCTCATCCATCTTCCAAGACTGGCTCCCTAGCCTCCAAAAATATTGAAATTAATTTGATCCCATACAATGGCCCCAAGTTTCCACACGCTACAAAACGGGTGCCCCTCCGAGCTGGGCGCCCGTTTTTCGCGCCAAAAACGGCGCCGGAAAAAAAACGCGCGATTCTGGAGCGCCCTGCAGCTCCATGTCTGCTTGGCGCGGCGCCCAGGGGGGCGGAGCCTACCACTCGCGCCGATTTTGTAAGTGGGAGGGGGCGGGTACCATTTAAATTAGTTTTTTTCGTGCCGGCAACGCTGCGCGTGCGCGTTGGAGCATTCGCGCACGCGCAGTGTGAAGGAAACATTGGCACTCGGCCATTTTTGTAGTTCTTTGTAGCTGTTTAATTTTTGAACATTTTTTAATAAAAGCACATTGCCCTTCTATGATCAGCACTGAGGCTTCCTGTAGCAGTGAGAAGGCTGCAGGAAGCCTCAGAAGTTGAGGCAGCCGTTTCCCGACGGCCTCTTCCCCCCCCCCCCCCTCTGCCGTCGGGAATGGCTGCTCAACTTCTGAGGCTTCCTGCAGCCTTCTCACTGCCTCCTTCCCCCCCGCCCGCCGTCGGGAACGGCTGCCTCCTCCCTCCATCCCGTTCGCGGGAACGACGCCACACCGCTGAGCTGACTGAAGCACTTTCACACAGGTAGGAAGATGGTTTATTTAATCTTTTCTTTGCTTATAAATATTTATTCAGGTTGGATTTATTTGTATAATATTTGTATAAGTATAAATAAGGATTTATTGTAGAATTTAATGACTTCCCTTCCCCCCCCTCCCCCCCCCACCTCGCTCTGGACGCCTAATTTGTAATCTGCGCCTGATTTTTTAATGTGTAGACAAGGTTTTTTCAGTTCTACAAAAATCTTCACTTGCTCCATTCTAACTTAGTTTGGAGTACATTTTCACTGTGGAAACTTTGAAATCAGGCGTCAGTGGCCGGACACGCCCCCTTTTGAAGAAAAAATTCTGTTCCAAAGTGGAACTGTTCTACCTGACTAGAACTGCAGAAATAAAAATGTGGAGAATTGCGATTTCTAAGATAGTCCGTTCTCCACCAGTTGCTCCTAAAAATCAGGCGCAAATCATGTGGAAACTTGGGCCCAATATATCCCAAGGATCTAACAATAGAAGCTCCTGAGCTGAACTGAAAGATAGAAAGACTTGCATTTATATAGCGCCTTTCACACATCTGGACGTCCCAAAGTGCTTTCCAGCCAATGAAGTACTTTTGGAGTGTAGTCACTGTTGTAATGTAGGAAATGCGACAGCCAATTTGAGCACAAGCAAGCTCTCACAAACAGCAATGTGATAATGACCAGATAATCTGTTTTTTTGTTATGTTGATTGAGGGATAAATGTTGGCCAGGACACCGGGGTAACTCCCCTGCTCTTCTTCGAAATAGTGCCATGGCATCTTTCAACATCTCATCCAAAAGATGGCACCTCCAACAGTGCAGCGTTCCCTCAACACTGCACTGGAATGTCAGCCCAGATATATGTGCTCAAGTCCCTGGAACGGGACTTGAACTCACAACCTTCTGACTCAGAGGCAAGAGAGAGGAATACATTAATTGGAAGGTAAAGCCACAGGTTGGAGAGGGAATAAATACACTCATCACTAATGTTATATTCTTCGTGTTTGTGAATGATACTATAGAAGAACAACTTTGCAGCAATGAGGAGGTAATTAAAGGAGGAAGGATCGAGTGGCCAGAGAATCGAGTAGAAAGAAGTGTGATGACTTACATTTGCCCAGATGGATTCCGACCCTATCCAGTCAGTTCGAGATACTGCATGGGAGACAATAATTGGAGTCAACTGAGAAATATTTATGGCGAAACAGCACTTGAGGCAACATGCAAAGGTTTGTCTTTATCGAGAATGTTAAAATCCCTTTTTCATGATCCGACTCTTCACTGTTATGGGAAGTCAATGTTCATTGAGTTAAAAGTCAGTCGACCCTGTTAGCGCCTCAGTTTGCATCCCGGAGGGTGTCTAAAAGTGTAACGGCGAGTGTCCAGCTTCTACCTCCCGGCCGGCAATTTCGGCTCAGCTATGTGCTACCTTAATGGCACATCTCCGGTTATGCACAAGATGCCAATGGCAAATGGTCAAAGTAACATTTTACTGGAAACCCCCCCAGCCCCCCCCCTCCCCCGGCTCCGGCATACAAACTACAACGTCCTGATGCAACGCACTCAACAACAATGAAGTGCAGCAGTTTACCGTAACTATTTACAGGCAGCATTAACAATTTTCAGTGCATCTCCCCAACGTGGTCCTCGTCCTCAATCCGATGTGGCCTGAGCTTTGCCCGCCCCTACCCTTTACCCCCTCCCACGCCTACTGCTCCTCCTCAATGAGGCCTCAGTGCCTACATCAAGGCTGCTTGAGAGCTGCTGTGTGAGTGGGCCAGACAGAGCAGATGGCCTGGGACCAGTTCTGGGCCTGGAAGGCCCGGCAGCAGACTGCTGCACCTCAGCATCAGCGGCAGCAGTCTGTAATGGCTCGGGTGTGGACCACATTGGGTGCAAGGTCGGAGTGGCAATGGTGGGAGCCAGACTGCTGTCAACTTGAGGAAGGGCAGCACCTTCCATTTCCTTGGGACAACTGACAGTCACTCGGGCTGAGCCTCAGCATCTGGAGCACAATGTGTGACCACAACCTGCTGGCCTGCTTCGGCACCGTCCCTTCCCCGTTGGGCAGTGGGGAACATAGAGAGGATGGCAGCAGTCAGTGATCGCATGGCATCACCTAGCTGGAGCGTGGCTTGTGCCTGCGATGCGATGGTTGCTGCCACGTCACCCATGGCACGTGCCATCCCCTCCGGGACTCCACTGTCGCTGCTGGAGCCCATCTGCCTCTGTAAGCGGCCAAGGATGGGCTCGCTGGAATCCTGAGATGCACGGGCAATGTGTAATCTGCCTCTGCCACACTCACAGCAAGTGTGTCGACGCTCTGCGGGACCCTTTCCAATGCACCCATGAGCTTGCGGTGCATTTTTGTGTTCTCCCTGGACATTGCCACCAAGTCCAGGTCCACGTCTGCCAGTCTCTCAGCGAGACTCCCGGGCCAACTCACCCTCCAGAGAGCTGGCCTCTCAGCTGCCCCTCCCGCTGGGGCCAGGAGCTGCATAGCATCAAACTCCTCGAAATCACCGTTGTCCCCCGATGTTGTATCCCCACACGGTGGGACTGATAGGGTTTCATGCCCAGGGAGCACACTGTCCTCCCCTCCCTCATCATCTCTCCCCCTGACCAGATGTCAGCGGCTCACGGGAAGGCTGCTGCCCTCCTAGCTGGTCATCTGTAAGCACAAAGCAACAGATGTGTGGTTAGCAGCAGGGGAGGGGGCAAGGTGATAAGAGGAAGGTGGTATTGGATGTGTAGATGTGAAGGGGCTAGGCCACTTCATTTTGTGGGTGTACAGAGCCTTTTAATCTAGCTCCTAACTCATTAACCTCACCCTGCAAAACCTCCACCCTACTCTTCCTATGTTAGTTCCTATTGTGAACCATGACTCTTGACTGGCCTACACTAGGGGTGTTTCCCTCTGCTCCATTACATCTTTTACCTGGCACCCGGGAGTATCATTTGATACTTGGATTAAATCAGCAAATCGGGGAATGGTATGGGTTCCGGTGTCATCAGTTTCATTTTCTCCTGTATTGTAATTGCAGAAATAACTTGCCTCGCGCCAAAATATTTTGATTTTGGAACATTTGACCCTCCTATGAACACCTACAAAGTCAATGCTTCAGTCACATTTGAGTGCTTTAATGGATACCAGCTGATCGGTTCGGTTACCAGGACCTGTTTGGCGAATGGCCAATGGAGTGGGAATTTGCCAAGATGTTACACTGAAGGTATTTATTTGGTTTTTACTTCTTTTACACTGTTCACGATAACAACAACCTTATTAAGTGTCGGCAGGATGGGCAAGTAAGAAGAAAAATGGATGATAATTTAGGTTTGTTTCTAGAAATCTTGCACACTATCTCCTACATAATCTGACTCAATTACTTTGCCGAGTCAATTATAGGACGACCTTAGTCAGCACAAACAGAACTTGGTTTGAGAATGAGTGCATAGCAGGAACTCTTCAGTGTAACACAGTTGATAGAAACATAGAAAATAAGTGCAGGAGTAGGCTATTCGGCCCTTCGAGCCTGCACCACCATTCAAGAAGATCATGGCTGATCAGATTGCAGTATCATCCCCGTAGTTGGGTTTAACTTATAGCACATTGACCCCATTCAGTTCTAAAGAGTACAATATCTGCTTGGAAAATTTAACCCTTTCAGTTTATGCAACAAAAGAAATACTTGCATTTATATGACGTCTTATCACATCTCTCAGAAACCCAAAGTGATTCACATAGAATGAAATACATTATGCAGCTACTGGTGTTATGTAAACAAATAAGAAAGAAAAAAAACTTTTATTTATAAAATGCCTTTCGCTTGCTCAGCACATCCCAAAGAGCTGCACAGACAATGAAGAACCTTTGGAAGTGTAGTCACTGCTGTAACGTTACACAAAAACAGCAGCTAATTTGCACATCACAAGGTGCCACAAACAGCAGAGATAAATGTCCAGTTGAGTTGTTTCCTCATGGTATTTATTGAGGGGCAAGTGTTGGTCTGGACATCGGGGAGAATTCCCCTTCTGTACTTCGACTAGTACCAGGGAATCTTTTATGGCCACCTGAGAGAGCAGGCAGGTCCTCGGTTTAATGCCTCATCAGAAATACAGCACCTCCGACAGTTCAGCACTCCCTCAGTACTACACTGGAGTGTCAGCCCAGATGATATGCTTGCGTCTGGAGTTGGGCTTGAACCCACAAATAGGTAAAAATTGTGTTCTTCCTGTTTAAGCTTATATTCTGCAGAAACCACTTTCCTCATCCATCTTCCGAGACTGGCTCCCGAGCCTCCAAAAATATTGAAATTAATTTGACCCCAGATAATATATCCCAAGGATCTAATAATAGGAGCTCGTGATTTGAACTGAAAGATAGAAAGGCTTGCATTTATATAGTGCCTTTCACACATCAGGACGTCCCAAAGTGCTTTACAGCCAATGAATTACTTCTGAAGTGTATTCAATGTTGTAATGCACGAAATGCGGAAGCTAAGTTGTGCACAACTAGGACACACAAACAACAACGAGTTAATAACCAGATAATCTGTTTTAGGTGTTTGTTGAGGGATAAATAGATATATGTACCTTTCTTATGTGTCCCCATGTGGCTATCCGATCTTCAGATCTTCGAAGGCGGACAGAGTAGGCATTTAGCAAGTTAAGGTCTGATACAAATTGCTACCCTGATTTATTTCACAGCAACTGAACATACAGAGCAGTAGTTATGATTGGACTCATATATACAACTTATCTTTCATGTAATATGAATTCTGTGAGCAGTGTGTTGGATTATGTTTGAGCTCTGATCAGAGAATAGTCTAATTGCGTGACAATCTATTGTGTAACAGTATAAGTAAGTGTGTATTAGCGTAAGTTGGAAGACAAACCAGGAAAGAAAGCAACTTTAAGAAGACATACCCGAAGGCCCAAACCATCGAACTGCAGAGAAAGAAGAAATGACTTCAACGTAGCAGTTAATTCATCTTCTGGTTAAGTTTAGCAGTCTTTCTTCTTCAAACTTCTCCCTCTGTTGGTTGATGTGAACAATTCCTAGAGTGGGGAATGAGAATAAGCAATAGGAATGTAAGGTGACTGGAAGGAGACTACATGATACAACAAAGTTGGGGGAAGCTGGTACTGTGGATAGCACAGTGAAATTAGCAGTGCAATTGACAACAGCAGTAAATAGGGCCATCAGAATCTTGGGCTACACAGCCAGTCTGTACCAGGGGCTTTAGTGAGCTTGCACAGCACAGGTTAAATCTGAATTCTCGTTACTATACTATAGTAGGATCTTCCTGACATTGGAAGGGATATGCCTGAATTAGACACCTGAGGTATGGGGAGAGGTTACAGACACTGTGAACATTTACATCATGGAACAGGAGGCTGAGGAGAGACATTGTGGAAGTTTTCAAGACTCTAAGGGGTGTAAAAAGGAAAGAAAGACTTAAATTTACATAGTGCCTTATAAATATTGGTCAGGTCAATGGGGATAACTCCCCTGCTCTTCTTCAAAATGGGATATTTTACATCCACCTCAGAGATATCAATTGTTTGATGTAAACTTGGGGCATGGAGTAACTGCAGAAGAGGGAAGGTGAACAGACAGTTTAGACATTTTCCTCACACAGCGGTTGGTGACTATGTGGAACATCTGTCCAGGTGGATAGTAAAGGCAGATCATGTTAGCAGATTGAAGGTGGAACTTTAGATAGGTTTTTGGTGGAAAAGAGTGAATGAGGGGCCTTGGGAATAGTGGATGGGATCTTTTTAACTTCGGGACTAAGGTTTGCAACGTCCTAATCCCAAATAACTGTGGCAACAGGATATGCTCCAATCCTACACTCTGGGACCCGGAATCAAGCTCATCCAGGCTGGCTGTAAAGATCCCATGTGAATTTAAATTGTGAAGCCTACACCCAGTTCGTAATGGGCATCGATCCATAATAGAAAATGCATTGTCCATAATTTGACACAAATTGATACCAAATTTACCGTTGCACTGAGGGTACACTTAAAACGGAAATTAGGAGGAATTTTTTCTCTTTGGAATTCTCTACCCCAGAGAGCTGTGGAGGCTGGGTCATTGAATATATTTAAGGTGGGGAAGTGGAGTTGAGGCCAAGATCAGATCAGCCATGATCTTATTGAATGGCGGAGCAGGCTCGAGGGGCCAAATGGCCTATTCCTGCTCCTATTTCTTATGTTTTTATGTACACCAAGGAAAGCTGCATTTAGAATGGAATGTCAGGGGGGATGGTGCTCTTTTGATACTGAGCTATGGTACATGGCTGGAAAGGTGCAGAGGGGCCTTTACTCTGTATTGCGTGTGACTTGACCTGACCCAGCCGTCCAGGGTGCGGATAGTGAAAATCAAAGATGTGAAAGTACTCTAGTTCTCATGTGGGCTCTCTCAATATCATACTCATGCTGTGTCTTAACTGCGATGCTTTAAAGTGGGGGTATGACCGGATGATGTAGAACTCGTTCAAGATTAAAATCAGAATCTGGGCCCATGCCCTATTTTCATGTTCAATGTGATTTTATTTTCTCCATTTAGACACGTTCTGCCCCAATCCTGGAATCCCCTTTGGTGCGAGAAAAATAGGGACGTATTATCGTCTCTTTTCAACTGTCCAATACAACTGCGGAAAACACATTTTACGGGGTTCAAAAGAACGTAGATGTTTGGAATCTGGCCGATGGTCTGGAGTGGAGTCTCGCTGTGAAAGTAAATCTCTTTATATCTCGCCATTGCTTCTAAATCTTTTATCATAACTAGCAGACCTCCCATGGCATTGTTTGCAATAAGGAATTCAGGAGAAACGTCTTTAATGAAAGAAAGATTTGCATTTCTATAGCGCCTTTCACGATCTCAGGACATCCTAAAGCGCTTTACAGCCCATGAAGTAGTTTTGAAGTGTAGTCTCTATTGCAATGTAGGATTCCAGAGTCTTGACCATTTAAGAAAGGCTGACACTCCAGTGCAGTATTGAGTGAGAGCTGCACTGCCATAGGCGCCATCTTTTGCCTGAGATATTAAATGAATGTCCCGTCTGTGCTCTCAGGTGGATGTAAAAGATCCCATGACTCTAGTCAATATTTTATTCATCACGAACACAGAATCTGGTCATTATCACACTGGACCAAGACCTAGCTCTGCCAAGTCTGTGTGGTAGCTGGTGTGCAATGGCCACCCCACGCACAGGCATCTTCCACCCTTTAAAATGAAGTTCTGGACCTGGAACATCAGGACCCTCATGGACAACTACGACAGACCGGAACGTCGCACTGCTATTGTTGCCCGAGAACTCAGACGTTTCGACATAGACATCGCCGCCCTAAGCGAGACCCGGCGGTCAGGGGAAGGCCAGCTCAAGGAACAAGGTGGTGGTTACATCTTCTTCTGGAAAGGTAAACCAGAAGAAGAACAATGCCTCCATGGGGTAGGCATCGCTAGTTGGCTGTCTCAGAGACTCCCCCTGCAGGATAAATGAATGCCTTATGACCCTTCGGCTCACCCCAGCCCAGAACTAGTGCGCTATGGTCAGCAGTGTGTACGTCCCAACAATGAAGTTACAAGCTAGACCAAAGTCCCAATGAGTTACAAGCTGATCCTCTTGGCGACTTTAATGCCAGAGTTGGAAAAGACACTGACCTCTGGGGAGGTGTGATCGGCAGAGGGTGTGTAGGGAAAACCAACTCCAGTGATACCCTCCTCCTGACGAAATGCGTAGAACACAGCCTTGTCATATCCAACACCTTGTTTCATCAGAGAGACAAGTACAAGGCTTCATGGCAACACCCTTGCTCCAAGCACTGGCATCTGCTCGACTAGGTCATCCTCCGAGCGAGGAACCGCAAGGACGTGCACATCACCCGCGCCATGACAGGAGCCGACAACTGCTGGACGGACCATCGCCTAATCCGCTCCATCACCTCCATCAATATAGTCCCAAAACAGCGACGGCAACAGAAACAATGCCACAGGAAAATCAACGCTGGGGCACTCAAAGACCCTGCTAAGAAAGCCCTATTCAGCCAGCGCCTCACTGCCAACCTGACGACTCCCAGTGATTCAGAGCCGCAGAGTGACCACAGCAGCTGGTCTTCCCTCAAGGTGAACAGACGCTCGGTCACTTGATCAGGAAACACCAAGACTGGTTCGATGAGAATGACCAGGAGATCCAGGAGCTAATAAGCCGCTAGCGCAAGGCATTCTTGAACTGGAAACAGCAACACAACTCGAGAGCAGCAAAGCAGCTCTGCAGACGTCTGAAGGCCGAGGTCCAACAAAAAATTCGCAACCTAAAGAACAGATGATGGGTGGAGAAAGCGCAAGAGATCCAGCAACTAGCCGACAACCACAATGTGCGTGGATTCTTTAGCGCAGTTAAGACCATCTACGGCCCAAGCTCCCAAGGTCCAACCCACTGCTGTCCAAGAACGGTGAGGTACTCATCAAGGTCAGAGAGGCAGTCAGTGCCCGCTGGAAGGAGCATTTCGAAGATCTCCTTAATCGACACTCTGTCTTCGACGTGAGTGTCCTCGACTCCATCCCGCAGCATGCTACCCGTCACCACCTCAGCACAACCCCAGCTCAGCATGAGGTTGAAAAGGCCATCCGACAACTGAAGAACAACAAGGCATCAGGAGCAGACGGAATCCCCGCCGAAGCACTAAAACATGGCAGAGAAGCACTATTGGCGCAAATACATGAACTCATTTCTCTTATTTGGAAGGAAGAGAGCATGCTAGGGGATCTCGGAGATGCCGTAATCGTGACAATCTTCAAGAAAGGGGACAACTCCGATTGCGGTAATTACAGAGGAGCTTCCCTGCTGTCTGCCATAGGGAAAGTCATTGCAAGAATCCTCTTCAACCACCTTCTCCCTGTAGCTGAAGAGCTCCTCCCAGAGTCGCAATGCGGATTCCACCCACTAAGGGACACAATGGACATGATCTTCACGGCGCGTCAAATTCAAGAGAAATGCAGGGAACAGCACCAACCCCTGTACATAGCCTTCTTTGACCTCACAAAGGTCTTCAACACTGTCAATCGTGAGGGATTATGGTGTGTTCTCTTCAAGTTCGGCTGCCCTTAAAAGTTTTTCAGCATCCTCCGCCTACTTCATGATGACATGCAAGCCATGATCCTGACCAATGGATCCACCACAGACCCAATTCACATATGGACTGGGGTCTAGCAAGGCTGTGTCATCGCACCAACGCTCTTCTCAATCTTCCTTGCTGCAATGCTCCATCTCACCCTCAATAAGCTCCACGCTGGAGTGGAGCTAATCTACAGAACAAACGGGAAACTGTTCAACCTCCATCGCCTCCAGCCCAGATCCAAGGTCGTCCCTTCCTCTGTCATTGAATTACAGTTCGCATGCTTCGCGCACACTCAGAGGCCGAACTCCAAACCATCGTCAACACCTCTACTGAAGCTTACTAGAGCATGGGCCTTACGCTAAACATCCGTAAGACCAAAGTCCTCTACCAACCTGCCCCCGCCACACAGTACTACTCCCCAATTATCAAAATCCACGACGAGGCCTTGGACAACGTGGACCATTTTCCATACCTCGGGAGCCTACTGTCAACAAGGGCTGATGTCAATGACTAAGTCCAACAGCACCTTCAGTGTATCAGTGCAGCCTTCGGTCGCCTGAGGAAGAGAGTATTTAAAGACCAGGACCTCAAACCCAGTACCAAGCTCATGGTCTACAGAGCAGTAGTGATACCCACGCTCCTATATGCTTCAGAGACATGGACTATGTACAGCAGGAACCTCAAAACTCTGGAGAAGTACCACCAACGCTGCCTCCGCAAGATCCTGCAAATCTATTGGCAGGACAGGCGCACCAACGTCAGTGTTCTCGCTCAGGCCAATATCCCCAGCATTGAAGCATTGACCACACTTGATCAGCTCCGATGGACAGGCCACATCGTCCGCATGCCCGATACGAGACTCCCAAAACAAGCGCTCTACTCGGAGCTCTGACACGGCAAGCGAGCCCCAGGTAGGCCGAGGAAATGCTTCAAGGACACCCTCAAAGCCTCCTTGAAAAAATGTAACATCTCCACCGACACCTGGAAATCCCTGGCCCAAGACCGCCCAAAGTGGAGGAGAAGCATCCGGGAAGGCGCCAAACACCTCGAGTTTCTTTGCTGGGAGCAAGCGGAGGCCAAGCGCAAACAGCGGAAGGAGCGCACGACAACCCAAGCCCCCCACCCACCGTCCCTTCAACCACCGTCTGCCCCACCTGTGACAAAGACTGTAGGGCCCGCATCGGACTCATCAATCACATGAGAACTCATTTTTAGTGTGGAGGCAAGTCACCATCCATTCCGAGGGACTGCCTAAGAAGAGAAGTAGGAAACACAGCAGCCAATTTGTGCACAGCAAGGTCCCACAAATAGCAATGTGATAATGCCCAGATTCTGTTTCAGTGATGGATAAAATAATGGCGAATGTCGTGGGATCTTTTACATCCACCTGAGAGAGCAGATGGGACACTAATTAATATCTCAGGTGAAAGATGACACCTGTGACAGTGCAGCTCTCACTCAGTACTGCACTGGAGTGTCAGCCTTAAGTGTTCAAGACTCTGGAGTGGGAGTTGAACCCAAAACCTTCAGAGGTGAGAGTGATACCACTGAGCCATAGCTGACACCAACCCAGAGAGTGGTGAGAATGTGGAACTTGCTACCACATGGAGTAGTTGAGGCGAATATCAGAGATACATTTAAAGGGAAGCTGAATGTAGTATGGGTGCTGTGCAGAATGGGTTTGGGGATTCTCAGTCCAGTTCCCAGTATGAATGGGCTTACAACACAAAATGTGATTTTGTTAGGTAAGGCAAAGGCAGCAAAATGGAGATGAGGTTCAGATCAGCCATGATCTAATTGTGTGGTGGAGCAGGACCGAGGGGATGAATGGCTTACTCCTGTTCCTCATGTTTCTAGCTCACAGGGTCTTATTTCTGTAAACATCATGGGGCCGAAATTGCCCCTTTTTTTAAGCCGGTAATGGGGCAGTAATTCCTTTCCTACCGGGGGCAGGCGGATGTTGTGACCCATTCGGAATTGGCCCCTGACCAGGGACGATGCAAACCGGTTTCTACCGCGCCCCTTGTTTCTGCCCCGCTGATGACACCGCCCGCCTTCCGCCCCGCTCCCGACTCTCTTCCGCCCCTCTGCCGCCCCTTTCATTTTTGCAATCAAAGGTGCCCAATTTCCCTCTATTCCCTGCCCCATCTGTACTGGCGGTAATTCGCCATTTTATTCGAATTATCTGCCCCAAGGGGGGACAATTTCAGCCCTCATATCTTGAGGTCAATTGGAAGTTAATTGCGATTAGCTACATCTTAAGGTCAATAAGAAGGTATTTTCTAGCAATAAATGACTGGTTTTCTTGGTCCTTTTCATATATTTTTCCACTGACAGAGATGTGCACGTGACACCTGACAAGTGATAGCACAGCTCAAAACCTACACGTTTACTAGTTGATGTCCCATGGAGTTTGATACGTCCTTACTACACAGTATAAATGCACACGAGGCCCATGCTTGAGAGAAGGTCAGTCTGTGACCTGTCCTTTATTCCTTAGCACTCAAGTGATGAAGGTGGGTGGAGCTTCCCCTTTTATACCTGAAGGTCTAGGTTAGGAGTGTCTCCCACCTAGTGGTCAGTGTTCTCACGGTGTACAACTTAGGTCAGTTTATACATGGGTTACAATGCTGGTTGAATACATGACATCACCTCCCCCCACAAAGTCTTATTGGGATCACAGGTTGAGTCTCTCTAGTGGTTTACGCTCCCTTGTAGAGCGCCTAAGTTGGGGCTCTGGTTGTTGGGCGCTGGCCTGAGTGTCTGCTGTTTGCAGTGCCTCAGGCCTGTCCGGACTGCCCACAGTGACTGGGCTCTCCTCCCTTTGGTTCCGGTGTTCGGTCACCTGTGGTGGAGTGAACTCTGTATCGTGTTCTTCCTCTGCTTCTTCTATGGGATTGCTGAACCTCCTTTTTGTTTGATCCACATGTTTGCGGCAGATTTGTCCATCGGTAAGTTTAACTACCAGAATCCTATTTCCCTCTTTGGCAACCACAGTGCCTGCGAGCCATTTGGGCCCTGCAGCGTAGTTGAGGACAAAAACAGGATCATTTACATCAATACATCACGCCCTCGCATTCCTGTCATGGTAGTGATATTGTGACTGGCGCCTGCTCTCGACAATTTCTTTCATGGTGGGGTGTATAAGGGATAATCGGGTTTTGAGCGTCCTTTTCATTAGTAGCTCTGCGGGTGGAACCCCTGTGAGTGAGTGTGGTCGGGATCTATAGGCCAACAGGAGGCGTGATAAGCGGGTTTGTAGGGAACCCCCTTGGAATCTGAGCATCCCCTGTTTGATTATCCGCCCTGCTCGTTCTGCCTGGCCGTTTAATTCCATTGCCTGCCATGAAGTCCTGGAATTCAGTGCTTGTGAAGCACGGGCCGTTGTCGCTGACCAAAATGTCTGGTAGACCGTGGGCGGCGAACATTGCCCGTAGACTTTCTACCGTGGCAGAGGATGTGCTTGAATTTAAAATGTCACACTCTATCCATTTGGAGTAGGCGTCTACTACAACCAAAAACATTTTCCCCATGAATGGATGCGTGACCAAGGCTTGGCGGGTCATGGCCAGGGGCTAAGGGGGGCTTCCCTGGGCGCATGGCCCAGCTGGGCACACGTGTTGCACCTGCGAACACAAAGTTCCAGATCTGCGTCTATCCCTGGCCACCAAACGTGTGACCTGGCAATTGCCTTCATCGTGACAATGCCCGGGTGCCCATTGTGGAGTTCTCTGATGAACACCTCTCTGCCCATCTGGGGCATGACTACGTGGTTTCCCCACAGTAGGCAATCGGCCTGAATCGAGAGTTCATCCTTGCGCCTGTGAAATGGTTTAAATTTCTCAGGGCATGCCCTGTACGTGGCTGCCCAGTCCCCATTCAGGACACATTTCTTGACTAGAGACAATAGCGGGTCTCTATTTGTCCAGACTTTAATCTGACAGGCTGTCACGGGTGAGCCTTCGCTTCCGAAAGCTTCAACAGCCATGACCATCTCAGCACCATGCTCGGTAGCCCCCTCAGTGGTGGCTAGTGGGAGCCTGCTGAGTGCATCGGCGCAGTTTTCGGTGCCCAGTCTGTGCCGAATTGTATGGTCATAGGCTGCTAATGTGAGTGCCCACCTCTGTATGTGGACTGATGCATTTGCATTTATGGCCTTGTCGGCCAAAAGGGACGTTAGGGGTTTGTGATCTGTCTCCAGCTCAAATTTCCTGCCAAACAGGTACTGGTGCATTTTCTTTACCGCATATACACATGCGAGCGCCTCCTTTTCTACCATCTCGTAGCCCCTTTCTGCCTGGGACAGACTCCTGGAGGCATAAGCTACCGGCTGTAACTGACCCTTGGCATTGACATGCTGCAACACACACCCGACACCATAGGACGACGCATCGCACGTTAACACAAGTTTCTTACATGGGTCATATAGCGTTAACAGATTGTTGGAACATAACAAATTGCGTGCTCTATTAAAAGCCCTTTCCTGGCTGTCCCCCCAGACCCATTCGCGACCTTTGCGTAGGAGCACATGTAGCGGTTCTAGCAGCGTGCTCAATTTGGGAAGAAAGTTACCAAAATAGTTCAGGAGCCCCAGGATCGAACGCAGCTCCGTCGTGTTACGGGGTCTGGGTGCTCTCTGGATCGCTTCTGTCTTGGATGCAGTAGGGCTGATCCCGTCTGCTGCTACCCTCATCCCCAGGAATTCTACCTCTGGAGCTAGGAAGACGCACTTCGCCTTTTTCAGTCGCAGACCTACCCGGTCCAGTCTGCGTAGCACCTCCTCCAGGTTGTGGAGGTGTTCTTCAGTATCGTAACCCGTAATGAGGATGTCGTCCTGAAAAACCACCGTCCCTGGAATCGACTTGAGGAGGCTTTCCATATTTCGTTGGCAGATCGCGGCGGCCGAGCGAATCCCGAACGGACATCTGTTGTACTTAAACAACCCCTTGTGTGTTGTGATGGTGGTCAGCTTCTTCGACTCACTCGCCAGCTCCTGGGTCATGTAAGCTGAGGTCAGGTCCAATTTTGAAAAAAGTTTGCCACCGGATAGCGTCGCAAAGAGGTCCTCCGCTCTCGGTAGCGGGTACTGGTCTTGGAGTGACACCCAATTGATGGTGGTCTTGTAATCGCCACATATCCTGACTGACCCATCCGCCTTGAGCACCGGCACAATCGGGCTCGCCCAGTCACTGAATTCGACTGGCGAGATGATGCCTTCCCTCAACAGGCAGTCCAATTCGCTTTCTATCTTTTCCCGCATCACGTACGGCACCGCTCTGGCCTTGTGGTGTACTGGTCTGGCGTCCGGGTTTATGTGAATCACTACCTTGGCTCCCATGAAAGTGCCAATGCCGGGTTGAAATAATGAGTCAAATTTGTCCAGGACCTGTGAGCAGCATGATACTCGCGCCACAGAGGAAATTGCATTGACATCGCCCCATTTCCAGTTCATGACAGCAAGGCAACTCCTCACCAGTAGTGCGGGACCGTCCCCTGGGACAATCCAGAGTGGCAACCTGTTCTCCGAATCTTTGTGGGTCACGACTACCGTGGCGCTGCCTAGCACCGGAATGATCTGCTTTGTGTAAGTCCGTAGCTGTGCGTCAATCGGCGATAATTTTGGCCTCCTGGCCTTGGATGCCCACAACTTTTCGAACTGTTTGATACCCATCAGGGACTGGCTGGCACCCGTGTCTAACTCCATTGATACTGGGATGCCGTGGAGGAGCACTTTCATCATTATCGGTGGCGTCCTGGTGTATGAACTGTATACATGCTCCACATGAACTCGCTGAACTTCAGCTTCCAACGATTTCCCCCAGTGTCCATTTCTGCAGGTATTTTGCTCATCTCTGCAAACTCCGGCTGAATGTATGCCTCCACGCTTCCAGCATGAGTTGTGGTTTGAAACAAAAGGCCCCTTGCCAGTCGATCGTCCCTGACTGCCCCTGTTATTGTCCTTGAGTGCACCATTAACAGGTGTTGATGGCCCCATTACTGGCCGCATTGTCCCTTGCAATGGCATGAATCGCTGTTTAGCTTGCCATTGTCTCTGTCGAACTCCCCCTCTGGGTTCGACTACATATTGGGGCATGCCTGACTGCCCTTGTCTGCCTGGAGAACTGTGTGCTGCTTTAACAATGTTGAATCTCTGTCCCAACCATTCCTTAACACAGTACCTCTCATCTGTTCTGCTAGTGGCCATGCTTGCGTGGTTTAAATCCCAGTTTCTTGTCGCCATTGATACGTCCTTACTACACAGTATAAATGCACACGAGGCCCATGCTTGAGAGAAGGTCAGTCTGTGACCTGTGCTTTATTCCTTAGCACTCAAGTGATGAAGGTGGGTGGAGCTTCCTCTTTTATACCTGAAGGTCCAGGTTAGGAGTGTCTCCCACCTAGTGGTCAGTGTTCTCACGGTGTACAACTTAGGTCAGTTTATACATGGGTTACAATGCTGGTTGAATACATGACAGAGTTCCTCACAATGGGTCGGAGGGCAAGTTGTATTGACGTACAATTATTTCTCAACATTTGGGGGTGCCGTCGGATTCGGAGCTTGGGGTGTGGCACTAGTGGAATGGGGTCGAAGGATCCAGCAATACTTTGAGGGGGTTCTGGGATTTGGAACAATTCGGGAAGGGGTCCTGAGACCTGCAATCATTGTGGATAGTTCTGGAATATGGGAAACAGGAGGGGAATTGGGGAGGGGGTGGGGGGCACTACTGAATCCGAAGGAGCAGGAACCTTAGATTAGGGTTCAGATGTTTTGCTAGTGTGCAAAATGACCACAACAGAATTTAAACTGCAATATTCTGTTATCGCCATGATTAATGCCAAAGTCACCTTATCCATTTGACCACATGGCCATCTATAGTATTGGACAGATGGGGGCGGGGCGAATAGATTCTGGTATCCTTCAGGGGACAGAGAGCCCAAGAGAATGGGCTCAAAATGCCCTTGCTGCTCTTCGACCACTGGACACAATACCCACCACAGTCCTGGTTGTCAATCTCCATTCCTTGACCATCTGAAGCACTTTTTTGACTATCAGCAGTCCTTCCCCACAGTTTTCCCCATCACATGCAGTTCCTGCCTTTATGTTCTTGTCCTAAAGCATCTGGCGCACTGCTGGTGTGTTTATCAAAAGTGTTTATTAACTCGGAAAAACAAACTTTAAAGATTGCTTGTAGTTCATTGTTTACACAGTGCCCAGGTTTGAAGCTCACAGAGCGGTTTGTTATCTTTCTCGGAAAGAATATTTTTTTAGTTAAATTGGGAACCAGTGGCGGGGCGGGGGGGCAGAGCTTGCGATATTTAACATGGACAACAGACAATCAGGAATATTGTATTTATTCACATTTATCTTCTGCCTAGGCTTAGGTTACATGGAAAAGAAAATTGAACTCCTTGACAATTTTCCACTAAGAAAAACAAATCTTTTTCAATAAACAATCCTTGCTTTACTTTGTCAACAGAAGAAAGCACAGGTGCTGTTAATCACAGGTTTGTGAAGTAAAAGTTAAACAGCTCATCAATGCCTCCCACAATCTACCCTATGTAAACTAAAGGTGATCCAAAACTCGGCGTGTCCTAACTCGCACCGAGTCCTGCTCACCCATCACCCCTATGCTCCCTGATCTACATTGACTCCTGGTTAAGCAACATCGCGATTTCAAAAGTCTCATCCTTATTTTTAAATCCCTCCATGGTCTCGCCCCTCCCTATGGCTGTGCTCCTCTATTTCTGCCCTCTTGAGCATCCCTGATTATAATCGCTCAACCATTGATGGCCATGTCTTCTGTTGGCTAGGCCCCAATATCTGGAACTCACTGCCTAAACATCTCCGCCTCCCTTTCCTCCTTCAAGACGCTCCTTAAAACCTACCTCTATGACCAAGCTTTTGGTCACCTGCCCTAATTTCTCCTTTTGCGGCTCGGTGTCAAATTTTTAATCTCATAATACTCCTCTGAAATGCCTTGGGATGTTTCACTTGGTTAAAGGCGCTATATAAATACAGGTTGTTGTTGTTGATAGAAAAAGCGTGTTTTTTATTATTTTAAATCTGAAATATATCTGGTTGGGGATTCTAGGACTGGGGGAATAGTCGAAAAGGTAGAGCCAGATTTTTCAGGAGTGAAATAAGGAAACACTTCTACACACAAAGGGTGGTAGAAGTTTGGAACTCTCTTCCACAAATAGTAATTGATGCTAGATCAATTGTTAATTTTAAATCGGAGATTGATAGCATTTTGTTAACCAAAGGTATTTAGGGATATTGGCCAAAGGCGGGTATATGGAGTTAGGTCACAGATCAGCCATGATCTCATTGAATGGCGGAATTGGCTCGAGGGGCTGAATGGCCTACACCTGTTCCTATATTCCGATGAAATCTACTTGAAATAAAACTGAGAATGCAATCTCTAGTTTGCTTCGAAGGGGAAAGGGAAAGCAAAGAAGCATACGACTCTCTCAGCCTGAGGGGATACCTCAGAGATCAACTGATGCATACGGGGAAATCGGAACACCACACCTGTCCAGAATGCACAGATATGGCTGGTAACTCCTGGAGAAAAATATCCAGTTGAAGCCTGGGATTTTGAGACAGATTGAGGGCCGGCCTTGAAGTAAAAATGTGAATGAAGGTATTAAAAGATGCAAAGGATTCCCGGGATGGCGGGACTGACCTATCAAGAAAGACTGGATCAACTGGGCTTGTATTCACTGGAGTTCAGAAGAATGAGAGGGGACCTCATAGAAACATTTAAAATTCTGACGGGGTTAGACAGGTTAGATGCAGGAAGAATGTTCCCAATGTTGGGGAAGTCCAGAACCAGAGGTCACAGTCTAAGGATAAGGGGTAAGCCATTTAGGACCGAGATGCGGAGGAACTTCTTCACCCAGAGAGTGGTGAACCTGTGGAATTCTCTACCACAGAAAGTTGTTGAGGCCAATTCACTAAATATATTCAAAAAGGAGTTAGATGAGGTCCTTACTACTAGGGGGATCAAGGGGTATGGCGAGAAAGCAGGAATGGGGTACTGAAGTTGAATGTTCAGCCATGAACTCATTGAATGGCGGTGCAGGCTAGAAGGGCCGAATGGCCCACTCCTGCACCTATTTTCTATGTTTCTATGTTTCAACGGGTAAACTTTAGTATTTTATTGTGAAACTTGTCATTTACATGTTTTTACTTTTGAAGTATACTCACATTTGTACCGTAGGAATCGCGACAATTGACATCGGCACCCCTGCACTTGGATATTAACTGCAACAGAGACCTCAGTAATGCTAGGAATCTTCCTCCTGTGTTCTCCCACTAATACTGCTGAGGTGTTGAAACCCAGGCTCATGAATCATAGAATCAAAGAATGATACTGCACAGCAGAAGACCATTCAGCCCATTAGGCCTGGGCTGGCTCTTTGAATAAGCTATCCAATTAGACCCACACCCCAACCATGTCCCCATAGTCCTGTAACTTTTGTGCGTTCAAGTGTTTATCCAACTCCCTTTTGAAGGTTACTATTGAATCTGCTTCCACCACCCTTTCAGGTCATGCATTCCAGATCACAATGCGTTTAAAAAAAAAAATGTCCTCGTATCACTTCTAGTTTTTTGGTCTATCACCTTAAATCTCTGTCCTCTGGTTACTGACCCTTCTGCCACTGGAAACAGTTTCTCCTTATTTACTCTCAAACAGTTTATGATTTTGAACACCTCTATCAAACCTACTCATCACCTGCTCTGTTCTAAGAAGAATAACCCCAGCTTCTCTAGTCTCTCCACATAACTAAGGTCCCTCATCCCTGGTACCATTCTGGTAAATCTCCTGCACCATCACTAAGGCCTTGACATCTTTCCTAAAGTGTGGTGCTCCGTGTTTTTTTCACAATACTCCAGCTGAGGCCTAACCAGTGTTTTATAAAGGTTTCGCATAACTAGCATGGCATGATAACGGCTCCTTTCAGCGGATGGGGAATGGAATCCAGAGTGAAGGATCCCAGAGGCTTGTTGCAATACAATGATCTATGCTCCATCAGATCAGTCGAGTTTGACTTGAGCAATTGGACTTCAAGCAGAACGTGTGCAGTTGATCCTGGCCAAGTGGTTGGCTTTTATTTTGGCTCAACAACAACAACTTGTATTTATATAGCACCTTTAACATAGTAAAATGTCCCAAGGCACTTCACAGGAGCATTTTAAGTCAAAACAAATAAATTTGACACCGAGCCAGATAAGAAGAAATTAGGGCAGATGACCAAAAGCTTGGTCAAAGACGTAGGTTTAAAGAAGCGTCTTAAAGGAGGAAAGAGAGGTGGAGAGGTTTAGGGAAGGAGTTCCAGAGCTTAAGGCCCAAGCAGCTGAAGGCACAGCCACCGATGATTGAGCAATTATAATCAAGGGTGCTCAACAAGATGCCAGAATTTGAGGAGCGCAGACATCTTGGGGGGGGGGGGGGGGGGGGCGGGGGGTTGTGGGGCTGGAGGAGATTACAGAGATAGGGAGGGGTATGGCCATGGAGGGATTTGTAAACAAGGATGAGAATTTTGAAATCGAGGCGTTGCTTAACCAGGAGCCAATGTAGGTCAGCGATCACAGGGGTGATGGGTGAGCGGGACTTGGTGCGAGTTAGGGCATGGGCTGCCAAGTTTTGGATGACCTCAAGTTTATGGTGATATTTCATTACATACCTGTGCACAAACATCCTGAAAATCAATTGAGACTTCTATCCTCAGCAAATATATCCTAAAATAATCCCAGTGCAGATGCTGAGGCCTCAGGCCATTAACACACAGAGGTGGTGGGACAAAGCAAGAAGCTGGCAAGGCTGCCTTGCCTCCTGACCACCAACCCCCTTCTATTGGGGGGAGTTTGCAAGTTAGGGAATGACAAAACACTGCAACATATCACATTAGGCACACTCAATACAGGGTGCTATAAAAACACTGAACGATTCCCCTACACATTGAACTTTGTGCCTCTTCAATGGAATCATCATTAAGGCAAATACCAGCATGAAAAGATCCAGATTGCGATGACAGGGCTAAATTGCCCACCAATATAATGTAAGCAGTTCTATTTCGATACCAGAATATAAGAACATAAGAAATAAGAGTTGGAGTGGACCATTTGGCCCTTCGAGTCTGCTCCTTTAGCGCCGTTAACATAGTGAAACATTCCAAGGCACTTCACAGGAGTATTATGAGATTAATAATTTGACACCGAGCCGCATAAGGAGAAATTAGAGCAGGTGACCAAAAAGCTTGGTCATAGAGGTAGGTTTTAAGGAGCGTCTTCAAGGAGGAAAGGGAGGCGGAGATGTTTAGGCAGGGAGTTCCAGAGCTTAGGGCTAGGTAACCAATGGTTGAGCGATTGGTTGCCTAGGCCATCCCCTGCGGTCATCCCCCTGCAAAACAGATACACCGCTTTGGGTACTGTTGAGGGGGATGACTCATCAGAGGAGAGCAGCAGCAGCCAAGTTCATGGCACCATAGTTGGCTCTGCTGCACAGGAGGGCAGGAAAAAGAGTGGGAGAGCTACAGTGATAGGGGATTCTATTGTAAGGGGAATAGATAGACATTTCTGCGGCCGCAACCGAGACTCCAGGATGGTATGTTGCCTCCCTGGTGCAAGGATCAAGGATATCTCAGAGCAGGTGAAGGACATTTTGAAGAGGGAGGGTGAACAGCCAGTTGTCGTGGTGCATATAGGTACCAACGATATAAGTAAAAAACAGGATGAGGTCCTACAAGACGAATTTAGGGAGCTAGGAGCTAAATTTAAAAGTAGGACCTCAAAAGTAGTAATCTCAGGATTGCTACCAGTGCCATGTTCTAGTCAGAGTAGGAGTCACAGGATAGCTCAGATGAATACGTGGCTTGAGGAATAGTGCAGAAGGGAGGGATTCAAATTCCTGGGACATTGGAACCGGTTCTGGGGGAGGTGGGACCAGTACAAACCGGACGGTCTGCACCTGGGCAGGACCGGATCCAATGTCCGAGGGGGAGTGTTTGCTAGTGCTGTTGGGGAGGAGTTAAACTAATATGGCAGGGGGATGGGAACCTATGCAGGGAGACAGAGGGAAGTAGAATGGGGGCAGAAGCAAAAGATAGAAAGAAGAAAAGTAAAAGTGGAGTGCAGAGAAACCCAAGGCAAAAAGCAAAAAGGGCCACATTACAACAAAATTCTAAAGGGGCAAAGGGTGTTAATAAGACAAGCCTGAAGGCTCTGTGCCTCAATGCGAGGAGTATTCGGAATAAGGTGGACGAATTAACTGCACAGATAGCAGTTAACGGATATTGTGTAATTGGCATCATGGAGACATAGCCCCAGGGTGACCAAGTAGGGACTCAACATACAGGGGTATTCAACATTTAGAAAGTACAGACAGAAAGGAAAAGGAGGTGGGGTGGCATTGCTGGTTAAAGAGGAAATTAATGCAATAGTAAAGAAGGACATTAGCTTGGATGATGTGGAATCGGTATGGGTGGAGCTATGGGATACCAACGGACAGAAAACGCTAGTGGGAGTTATGTACAGACCACCAAACAGTCGTAGTGAGGTTGTGGACAGCATCAAACAAGAAATCAGGGCTGTGTGCAATAAAGGTACTGCAGTTATCATGGGCGACTTTAATCTACATATTGATTGGGCTAACCAAACTGGTAGCAATGCGGTGGAGGAGGATTTCCTAGAGTGTATTAGGGATGGTTTTCTAGACCAATATGTCGAGGAACCAACTAGAGGGCTGGCCATCCTAAACTGGGTGATGTGCAATGACAAAGGACTAATTGACAATCTTGTTGTGCGAGGCCCCTTGGGGAAGAGTGACCATAATATGGTAGAATTCTTTATTAAGATGGAGAGTGACACAGTTAATTCAGAGACTAGGGTCCTGAACTGAAGGAAAGGTAACTTCGATGGTATTTGGCATGAATTGGCTAGAATAGACTGGTGAGTGATACTTAAAGGGTTGACGGTGGATAGGCAATGGCAAACATTTAAAGATCACATGGATGAACTTCAACAATTTTACATCCCTGTCTGGAGTAAAAATAAAACAGGGAAGGTGGCTCAACCGTGGCTAACAAGGGAAATTAAGGATAGTATTAAATCCAAGGAAGAGGCATATAAATTGGCCAGAAAAAGCAGCAAACCTGAGGACTGGGATAATTTTGTAATACAGCAGAGGAGGACAAAGGGTTTAATTAGGACGGGGAAAATAGAGTATAAGAGGAAGCTTGCTGGCAACATAAAAACTGACTGCAAAAGCTTCTATAGATATATGAAGAGAAAAAGATTAGTGAAAACAAACATAGGTCCCTTGCAGTCAGATTCAGGTGAATTTATAATGGGGAACAAAAAAATGGCGGACCAGTTAACCAAATACTTTGGTTCTGTCTTCACAAAGGAAGACACGAATAACCTTCCGGAAATACTAGGGGACCAAGGGTCTAGTGGGAAGGAGGAACTGAAGGAAATCCTTATTAGGCGGGAAATTGTGTTAGGGAAATTGATGGGATTGAAGGCCGATAAATCCACGGGACCTGATAGTCTGCATCCCAGAGTACTTAAGGAAGTGGCCCTAGAAATAGTGAATGCATTGGTGATCATTTTCCAACAGTCTATCGAATCTGGATCGGTTCCTATGGACTGGAGGGTAGCTAATGTAACACCACTTTTTAAGAAAGGAGGGAGAGTGAAAATGGGTAATTATAGATCGGTTAGCCTGACATCAGTAGTGGGGAAAATGTTGGAATCCATTATTAAAGATGAAATAGCAGCACATTTGGAAAGCAGTGACGGGATCGGTCCAAGTCAGCATGGATTTATGAAAGGGAAATCCTGTTTGACAAATCTTCTAGAATTTTTTGAGGATGTAACTGGTCGAGTGAACAAGGGAGAACCAGTGGATGTGGTGTGCTTGAACTTTCAAAAGGCTTTTGACAAGGTCCCACACAAGAAATTGGTGTGCAAAATTAAAGCACATGGTATTGGGGGTAATGTACTGACGTGGATAGAGAACTGGTTGGCAGACAAGAAGCAGAGAGTCGGGATAAAGGGGTCCTTTTCAGAATGGCAGGCAATGACTAGTGGGGTGCCGCAGGGCTCAGTGCTGGGACCCCAGCTCTTTACAATATACATTAATGATTTGGATGAGGGAATTGAGTGTATTGTCTCCAAGTTTGCAGATGACACTAAGCTGGGTGGCGGTGTGAGCTGTGAGGAGGACACTAAAAGGCTGCAGGGTGACTTGGACAGGTTAGGTGAGTGGGCAAACGCGTGGCAGATGCAGTATAATGTGGATAACTGTGAGGTTATCCACTTTGGTGGCAAAAACACGAAGGCAGAATATTATCTGAATGGTGGCAGATTAGGAAAAGGGGAGGTGCAACAAGACCTGGGTCTCATGGTACATCAGTCATTGAAAGTTGGCATGCAGGTACAGCAGGCGGTGAAGAAGGAAAATGGTATCTTGGCCTTCATAGCTGGGGGATTTGAGTATAGGAGCAGGGAGGTCTTACTGCAGTTGTACAGGGCCTTGGTGAGGCCTCACCTGGAATATTGTGTTCAGTTTTGGTCTCCTAATCTGAGGAAGGACGTTCTTGCTATTGAGGGAGTGCAGCGCAGTTTCACCAGACTGATTCCCGGAATGGCAGGGCTGACATATGAGGAGAGACTGGATAGACTGGGCCTGTATTTACTGGGGTTTGGAAGGGTGAGAGGGGATCTCATGGAAACATAAAATTCTGACGGGACTAGACAGATTAGATGCAGGAAGAACGTTCCCGATGTTGGGGAAGTCCAGAACCAGGGGACATAGTCTAAGGATAAGGGGTAAGCCATTTAAGACTGAGATGAGGAGAAACTTCTTCACTCAGAGAGTTGTTGATGCCAGTTCATTGGATATATTCAAGAGGGAGTTAGATATGGCCCTTATGGCTAAAGAGATCAAGGGGTATGGAGAGAAAGCAGGAAAGGGGTACTGAGGTGAATAATCAGCCATGATCTTATTGAATGGTGGTGCAGACTCGAAGGGCCGAATGGCCTACTCCTGCACCTATTTTCTATGTTTTCTATGTTTCTATGATTATAATCAGGGATGCTCAAGATGGCAGAAATAGAGGAACGCAGAGATAGGGATTGGCGAGGCCATGGAGGGATTTAAAAATAAGGATGAGAATTTTCAAATCGAGGTGTTGCTTAACCGGGAGCCAATGTAGATCAGGGAGCATAGGGGTGATGGGTGAGCAGGACTCGGTGCGAGTTAGGACACGCCGAGTTTTGGATCACCTTTAGTTTACATAGGGTAGAATGTGGGAGGCATTGATGAGCTGTTTAACTTTTACTTCACAAGCCGGATAGTCAACACCTGTGATTAACAGCACCTGTGCTTTCTTCTGTTGACAAACTAAAGCGAGGATTGTTTATTGAAAAATATTTATTTTTCTTAGTGGAAAATTGTCCGAGTTCAATTTGCTTTTCCATGTAACCTAAGCCTAGGCAGAAGATAAATGTGAATGAATACAATATTCCTGATAGTCTGTTGTCCATGTTAAATATCGCAAGCTCTGCCCCCTGCCCCCCACTGGTTCCCAATTTAACAAAAAAAATTCAACAAGATCATGACTGATCTTCCACCTTCCCACGCTATCCCCATATCCCTTAACTCCCTTGGGTCCCAAATGTTTAACGATCTCTGTCTTAAATATACTCAACGACTCAACATCCACAGCTCTCTGGGGTAGAGAATTCAAAAGATTCACAAACCTTTGAGCGAAGAAATTTCTCCTCATCTCAGTCCTAAATGGCCGACCCTTTATTCTGAGACTGATACCCCGTGTTCTAGATTCCCCAGCCAGGGGAAACATCTTCTCAGCATTAACCTTGTCAAGTCCCTTAAGAATTTTATACATTTCAATGAGATCACCTCTCCTAACTCTAGGGAATATAGGCCTAGTCTACTCAATCACTCCTCATTGGGCAATCCCCTCATCCCAGGAACCAGTCTAGTGAACCTTCGTTGCACTCCTTCTAAGACAAGTTTGGCCTTGGGTAAGGAGACCAGAACTGTGCACAGTACTCCAGGTGTGGCCTCACCAATGGTTGCAAATACTCTGTCTATTGTATTTAGCCAATTCGAGATACACATAATGGGCTAGATTTTAGACTTTTCTGTTTTCGGGGCGAAAATGGAGGCGGTGCGGGAAAGTTAGCGGCTGGGAATAGTCTACGCTTTGGTAAGGAATTTTTGCCGTCAGGGTCCTGCATCAGGGGCCGCAGCGCTAAGGGAGGCGTTGTTCACTTTGAGGCACAAATATGGGAAACTCGCGAACTAAAGTGCCAGGCCGTGTGCGCTCCGAGAGAGACTTGATGGGAGTGGGGGGGGGGGGCGCTGTAGAAACCTTAAATAAAAACACAAAAACACTCCCAAAACATTGCCCACGCCACCACAACACAAATTGCTGAAAGAATTCAAGGAACAAACACTCGCACTTACCATCGGGAGTACTTTACCTTTCTCTCTGCCGCCGGCTATGCCGGATCGCTCTGATTTCCCGGGCAGTCATTGCGGGCGCACTTCCGGGCGGACAGATTGGGCAAAAGGCCAAAGTACTGCCGATGTCACAACCAGAGGCCTTGCACAGCCAGCACAGCTCTTCCCGGTGGTGCTGCTGAGCGCTGCCACAAAACCCGACCCGAGGATCGCAACGGGACGCAGGAGACCTCAACGCCGCTTTTCACGTCGCTCCAGAGCGAAACAGGGAGCGCAAAGGACCGGAAAATCCAGCCCTATGTCTTTAAGCAATAGATATACAGAGAAATAAACATTATTATCCATTCGTCTTCCCCGTTAAGAAAGATTGAGATCTTTATAGTCTGTTTCTCACGAATACTGTCATTGATAATTAATCATGGCATGACAAGTGTTATGGTGAACAAGACCCCAGAAAGGAAGTATTTTCTTCAAAACAACAGATGCCAATTTATTTTGCATGCTGTTCTTCCATTGTTCCATTTCTTATCTCAAAATTGCCTTGGCTAACTCTTTCCCAATGTGGCCTTGAAAACAAGTCAAGAGACACGTTTCATTAAACACCCAAACCACAGTGGCAGCTAAATTGTACGCTGGCAATTCAAACCATAATGCATCCTGGGAATGAACAACTTTTAACCATTTCATTAAGTAAAAAGAAACCAAAAACGTGAATCATATGAGATTAAACCAAATCCTAATCCTACGTATATATGTATGTGTGCACAACTTGGATATTTTACAATAGCAAACAAAAAGTCCAAAGTATAAATCTGTTCAGATAACTGCCTCATTTCACACGTAAAGGCTCATTGTGAAAATATATAGTAAAAATAATCCTTAACTGCTTTTTTAAAAGGACATTTGAAGTGAAATACAAATTAAGAATTGAAAGTGCAACAAGCTCATTAATATTCAATTTGTGCAAGTATTCACATTAAGACACTGAGCAATTTTTAGCCTGAACTTAAATGTATTCGTAAGTAAGTGTCACTGTAGTAATGGCACAATGTTGCATCATTTGCTGCATTTTAACTCACTTTCCACTCTGTTGTTGAATAGGCAAATACGCTTTTGATAGCGTGGAGCGTCTGGCAAAAGAATTGGACATCTTGGAGTCAATAATACGCAATGCAGGTAGGACTGATGCATATCTGATATCCATTACTACTACCACCAGTTGATCTCCTGTGGTGTTGCTCATGTGTAGGTTAGGATCTAGTTATAATGTTATGATGTTTAACTGCTAACCTCGCTTGTTCATTTGTAAGATTCTCTTTGTGAGATCTTTAATTCCAAAAGATTCAACATTGACCCAAATTGGTAACAGAGATTAAAACTTTATTTCTTGATTTTATTCCGTACACGTCACAGGCTCGACGGGCCGAATGGCCGCCTTCCGTGCTCTAACCATTCTATGATTCTAACCAAAGATCCCACATCCCTTACGGTGTCTTTAGCAGTGGTAACAAAGCAGAGTCATAATATCTGGTTATGCCTTGGGCAAAAGTCGCAGTAAGAGTTGTCTGGCCCCTCTGGCACGGTCTTCTGAGTCCGCTATTGTTGTGTATCTGTAAAGCATGCACTCCCATGTTCCGCCACCAGGGAGGTCACTGTTACTTTAACCTCCCTGTGTGCAGCCTCATCTGTGTTAGGAACACAATAACTGGCGATGAGTATACGAATCCAACGCAAAGACGCAGCAAACTGTGGGCATCCTGGAGAAGTTCTCTGAGGATGAGGACTGGGAAGTCTACGTCGAACGGCTAGACCAGTACTTTGTAGCCAACGAGCTGGATGGAGAAGGAAATGCTGCAAAAAGGAGAGTGGTCCTCCTCACGGTCTGCGGAGCACCGACCTACAGCCTCATGAAGAATTTTCTGGCTCCGGTGAAACCCACAGATAAGTCGTATCAGGAGCTGTGTACACTGATTCGGGAGCATCTTAACCCGAGGGAGAGCGTGCTGATGGCGAGGTATCGGTTCTACACGTGCCGGCGATCTGAAGGTCAGGAAGTGGCGAGCTACGTCGCCGAGCTAAGGCAACTTGCAGGACAATGTGAGTTTGATGGCTACCTGGAGCAAATGCTCAGAGACTTTTTTGTACTGGGCATTGGCCACGAGACAATCCTACGAAAACTTTTGACTGTAGAGACATCGACCCTCAGTAAGGCCATTGCAATAGCACAGACATTTATGTCCAACAGTGATAACACCAAACAAATCTCTCAGCACACAAGTGCTAGCAATGTTCATAAATTAACTGGAACTGTGTTTGCGAGCAGAAATGTACAGGGCAGAAACCACGACTCTGCAACTGCCAGCCGGCCTCAGGTGACCCAGATGACTCAGAGTCCGCAACAAAGGATGAATGCAAGGCAATTCACACCTTGTTGGCGTTGTGGAGGCTTCCATTCAGCCTATTAATGCCGCTTCAAAGGGTATGTTTGCAAGAGCTGTGGAACAATGGGGCACCTCCGGACCGAAGCAATTTTGAGCCTCAGAGAGGGGGCAGATGCTGAAGTACAAGGGGTGCACACAGTTTCGATGAAATGTCCACCTATAATGCTAAATGTAAAATTGAATGGCTTAGCCGTAGCCATGGAACTGGACACTGGCGCTAGCCAATCCATCATAAGTAAAAAGATATTTGAAAGACTGTGGTGCAACAAGGCACTCAGACCAGCCCTGAGCCCCATCCACACGAAACTGAGAACGTACACCAAAGAGCTTATCACTGTCCTGGGCAGTGCCATGGTCAAGGTCACCTACGAGGGCATGGTGCACGAACTGTCACTCTGGATTGTCCCGGGCGATGGCCCGACACTGCTTGGATGGAGCTGGCTGGGCAAAATCCGTTGGAACTGGGGTAACATCCGAGCACTATCACATGTCGATGAGGCCTCATGTACCCAGGTTCTTAACAAATTTCCTTCCCTTTTTGAGCCAGGCATTGGAAACTTTTCCGGGGCGAAGGTGCGGATCCACTTGGTCCCAGAGGCACGACCCATTCACTACAAGGCACGAGCGGTACCTCACATGATGAGGGAGAGAGTGGAAATCGAGCTGGACAGGCTGCAACGCTGGGGCATCATCTCCCCAGTGGAATTCGGCAAGTGGGCCAGCCCGATTGTTCTAGTACTCAAAAGTGATGGCATGGTCAGGATTTGCAGCGATTACAAAGTAACTATGAATCGTTTCTCGCTACAGGACCAATACCCGCTACCTAAGGCAGACGACCTATTTGCGACACTGGCAGGAGGCAAGACGTTCACCAAGCTCGACCTGACTTCAGCCTACATGATGCAGGAGCTGGAGGAGTCTTCGAAGGGCCTCACCTGCATCAACATGCACAAGGGACTGTTCATCTACAACAGATGCCCGTTTGGAATTCGGTCGGCTGCAGCGATCTTCCAGAGAAACATGGAGAGTCTACTCAAGTCGGTACCACACACAGTGGTCTTTCAGGACAACATATTGGTCACAGGTCGGGACACGGTCGAGCACCTCCAAAGCCTGGAGGAGGTCCGCGAGTGACTGGATCGTGTAGGGCTGCGGCTGAAGAGGTCGAAATGCTTCTTCACGGCAACAGAAGTGGAGTTTTTGGGGAGAAAGATCGCGGCGGATGGCATTCGGCCCACAGACACCAAGACAGAGGCTATCAGGAATGCGCCCAGGCCACACAACGTCACGGAGCTGCGGTCATTCCTGGGACTCCTCAACTATTTTGGTAACTTCCTACCGAGACTAAGCACCCTCTTAGAGCCCCTACATGTGTTATTGTGTAAAGGTGAGAACTGGGTATGGGGGAAAAAAACAAGTAATTGCTTTTGAGAAAGCCAGAAACATTTTATGCTCCAACAAGCTGCTTGTATTGTATAACCCGTGTAAAAGACTTGTGCTAGCATGTGATGCGTCGTCGTACGGAGTCGGGTGTGTATTACAACAAGCTAACGTTGTGGAGAAGTTGCAACCTGTCGCCTATGCCTCCAGGAGCTTGTCGAAGGCCGAGAGGGCCTACAGCATGATTGAGAAAGAGGCATTAGTGTGAGTATTGGGGTAAAGAAAATGCATCAGTCCCTGTTTGACCTCAAATTTGAGCTGGAAACCGATCACAAGCCCCTCATATCCCTGTTCGCTGAAAACAAGGGGATAAATACTAATGCCTCAGCCCGGATACAAAGGTGGGCACTCGCGCCATTAGCGCATAACTATACCATCCGCCACAGGCCAGGCACCGAGAACTGTGTGGATGCTCTCAGTCGGCTACCATTGCCCACCACGAGGGTGGAAATGGCGCAACCTGCAAACTTGTTGATAGTGGCGCAGCCCGCAGACTTGTTGATGGTCATGGAAGCGTTTGAAAATGATAAATCACCTATTACGGCCCGCCAGATTAGAACTTGGACCAGCCAAGATCCTCTGCTGTCCCTAGTAAAAAAACTGTGTACTGCATGAGAGCTGGGCCAGCATCCCCGTTGAAATGCAAGAACTAATCAAGCCGTTCCAGCAGCGAAAGGACGAGCTGTCCATTCAGGCAGACTGCCTGTTGTGGGGTAACCGCGTAGTGCTACCCCAAAAGGGCAGGGAGACGTTCATCTCGGATCTCCACAGCACACACCCGGGTATAGTAATGATGAAAGCGATAGCCAGATCCCACGTGTGGTGGCCCGATATCGACTCTGACTTAGAGTCCTGTGTACGGCAATGCCGCGTGTGTGCTCAGTTGAGCAATGCGCCCAGAGAGGCACCACTAAGTTTGTGGTCCTGGCCCTCCAGATCATGGTCGAGGATCCATGTCGACTATGCAGGCCTGTTTCTCGGTAAAATGTTCCTGGTGGTGGTGGATGCTTTTTCAAAATGGATTGAATGTGAAACAATGTCGGGAAGCACCGCCACCGCCACCATTGAAAGCCTGAGGGCCATCTTTGCCATCCACGGCCTGCCTGACATACTGGTCAGTGACAACGAACCATGTTTCACCAGTGCCGAATTTAAAGAATTCATGACCCGCAATGAGATCAAATATGTCACCTCGGTTTAAACCAGCCTCCAATGGACAGGCAGAGCGGGCAGTACAAACAATCAAACAGAGTCCTAAATGAATCACAGAAGGCTCACTCCAAACCCACCTGTCCTGAGTACTGCTCAGCTACCGCACAAGACCCCACTCGCTCACAGGGGTGCCCCCGGCTGAGCTACTTGTGAAAAGGACACTTAAAACCAGACTCTCGCTGGTTCACCCCAACCTGCATGATCAGGTAAAGAGCAGGCGGCAGCAACAAAATGTAAACAATGGCCGCGCCACTGTGTCACGGGAAATTGATCTGAATGACCCTGTGTATGTGCTAAACTATGGACATGGTCCCAAGTGGATCGCGAGCATGGTGATAGCTAAAGAAGGGAGTAGGATGTTTGTAGTCAAACTCGACAATGGACAAATTTGCAGAAAGCACCTGGACCAAACGAGGCTGCGGTTCACAGACTGCCCTGAACAACCCACAGCAGACACCACCTTTTTCGAGCCCACAACACACACCCAAAGAATCAACGACACCACGCCGGACCAGGAAATCAAACCCATCGCGCCCAACAGCCCAGCAAGGCCAGGCTCACCCTGCAGGGCCAACAACATGCCAACCCAGTGAGGGCACAGCCAACACACCAGAACAGACATTTGTACCAAGGCGGTCCACCAGGGAAAGAAAGGCTCTCGACCGCCTCACTTTGTAAATAGTTTTCACTTTGACTTTGGGGGTGGGGGGGAGTGATGTTGTGTATCTGTAAAGCATGCACTCCCATGTTCCGCCACCAGGGAATGCATCCCCTGAAGTCCCAAGGGATCCCAGCATCCCTTGGAAGCACTGTTTATAAGCCGGCCCCTAAGGCCTGTTCCTCACTCTGGAGTGTCTTATTAAAGACTGAGGTCACTGATACTTTAACCTCCCTGTGTGCAGCCTCATCTGTGTTAGGAACATAATAGCTAGCCTCCGGGTGTCAGGTTCCAGTCTTTTACAATTAACCCTTTCTCAGATCTCCTTTTTATATCTTTCCTTTCAAACCCTATGTTGAACCAATTACTGACTTACACTTAACCTTCTTTATTTCCATAGGGTCTCCTGTGTCACCTGACCATATCCAGGGTCATTCTTGTGTGGTTCCCACAGTAATTGTTATTTTTTTTTTAAATAAAGCATTAGTGTGTATTTTTTAATGTTTGACGCAAGCACACTTCCTTATCTGTCTGCTGTAAAGATAGCAACCCATTTGTGCCTTGTTATTTCAAAACACCCATGGCCTTCTGATGGTCAAGGTCTAATTATGCAATTCAGTTTGCATGCTGTCTTGTCATAGAATAGAATCGTAGAATCATAGAAATTTACAACACGGAAGGAAGCTATTTCAGCCCATTGCGACCGCGCTGATAAGATGTGTGTGTATTCTTTATTGAAGTCAGTCAAGTTAGCTTATTTTCCCATCTACCCTAGCTGCAAGGTGGTTATGGTTAGTTATTTTGTTTTGGAAGCTAATTCTAATTGTGTTTATATATGTGTGTGTTCTATAAAGTAACTATTAATAAGCAAATCAAAGAGTTCGTTAATAAGGAAATTAGCTCTAATATCACTTTTAAGTATTGCGGGTTGGTACTTGGGTGGACTGGTCTAAATATACATGTCTGCGGCCAATTAGAAACTAATTGCTGTTGGAATTTCTGTCCAGATCTTTCTTGAGGAGAGATCAGGTTATCTGAAGATTAGAAAAAACTGCCTGGCTTTTTTTCACGTTTTGGATACATTATTTTTTTAAAGTTGTACAGTTACGATTTGTTGGTGTTTTACACAACGTGTAACACCTGAAGTGATGAACTCGTACCACAACCTTTATGTATATAGATTACAAGTATCTAGCTGATTTTGCAATCAAAATACCACATTGCTAATAGTACATACATAAGAACATAAGAAATAGGAGCAGGAGTAGGCCACCTGGCCCCTCGAGCCTGCCCCGCCATTTAATAAGATCATGGCTGATCTGATCATGGCCTCAACTCCACTTCCCTGACCACTCCCCATAACCTTTGACTCCCTTATCGCTCAAAAATCTGTCCATCTCCACCTTAAATATATTCAATGACCCAGCCTCCACAGCTCTCTGGGGTAGAGAATTCCATAGATTTACAACCCTCTGAGAGAAGAAATTCCTTCTCATCTCAGTTTTAAATGGGCGGCCCCTTATTCCGAGACTATGCCCCCTAGTTTTTGTTTCCCCTAGGAGTGGAAATATCCTCTCTGCATCCACCTTGTCGAGCCCCCTCATTGTCTTATATGTTTCGATAAGATCACCTCTTATTCTTCTGAACTCCAATGAGTATAGGCCCAACTTACTCAACCCATCTTCACAAGTCAGCCCTCTCATCTCCGGAATCAACCTAGTGAACCTTTTCCAAACAGCCTCCAATGCAAGTATATCCTTCCTTAAATACAGAGACCAAAAGTGTACGCAGTACTCCAGGTGTGTCCTCACCAATACCCTGTACAGTTGTAGCAGGACGTTTCTGCTTATATACTTTTATAATAGTGCAGTAAGTGGTACATATAGAAACATATCTAGTTGCGTCAGTCCTTCAATGCCAAGCATGGGGAGAAACCACTTAAAGGAAAGACAATAGGACATCAAGGAGTAGAATGTTCTGACTCGCTTTGTATACCTGAGGAGCATTTGTCGATCAGACGGGCAAGCTGCACCTCGAGCTGGAAGGTATCGGGGTTTGGGCCTACTTTCCTCTACTCCCACATTCATCCTGCACAAACCCCACTATCTCAACAGCCAAAGGCAGTCTAGTCCATTAAATGTGTAGGTCACTGCACCCCACCAACCTCCTAAATGCCACAGTGACCACACAGTGCCCAAACCCAGGGGCCAATAGGCTCCCTGTCCAAACCCTCTACAAATAAATAATGACCATGACCCTGCCAGTGAGCCACAGCACACAGACTAACCACTGGAGTGAGCCCCTCAGTATATTTTTGTAAATAGCATATGGTGTGTCATGAAGCATGCATGTTATGCTGTACCTTGACTTGAGAGAATGTACCTGGTCACATGATCTTCCAGGATTGGGTGGCTACAGGACAGGTAGATCTGAACTCGCAGCCCCTCTGCATTCAGTGGAGTTACCCCATGACACCTTTCCATCAGTGATGTCACTGAGTGG
>NW_027250797.1:100000-101726 GCF_044704955.1 Pristiophorus japonicus | reverse complement strand
GCCGCCTGGCGCGATCGGGGCCCATGCCCCGGCCTCTGCCAGGCCTCGGGCAGCCGCTTTTGAAGCCCGACCAAAAACCCGAAAAATGGGCAAAAAGGGAATAAATTCCCGCCCAAAAAGGGTGAATAGTCGGTTGGGCGGCAGCCCTGGTCGGTCTCTGCAGACCTGGAGGCTCGAGACGTTTGTTTGGAAAACTCACCAAGTCTCGATTCTGCCACCTCCTACCTCTGTGCAGATACCCCGCCAACCCCCAAGGACAGAAATGACAAGTGTCAAGTTGGCGGGGCGTCGGGCCACCTGCTGCCGGCCATGAGCATCCAAATCCCCGCAAAAGGGGCATTTTCATTTCTTCATCGGGACTTCCGACAATTGCCGAGGTTCAACTCATTAACGTTGTTCGCAGACACTTGCCAGAAAATGCAAGTGGCCACTTTGCCGGGCCGACTCGCTTGCCCAAGCGGGAAACCATCAACCGAAGGCCCGGTAAGGCGGCCGAATCTGACCTCATAGACTTCCACACAACGGGACTTTTGACTTTCCCGGCCGCGGGTGGCCTCCACCCGGCCTCAGCCATCAGCCCTGCCTGCCTCCAGCCGCCTTCTGGTTAATGAGTTATCCAGCCTGGCACTTCGGTTGCGCCAGCGAGACCAAGTCTCGGCTTTGGTTAATGATTTGAGCCGAACCGACCTGCCCCCCGCCCCCGCGGGCTGAAGTCGGGCAGGTCTGCCGATTTCCCGACTCCTTTCGGGGCCTAATCGGGTCGCGCGTGCCGCCTGGCGCGATCGGGGACCATGCCCCGGCCTCTGCCAGGCCTCGGGCAGCCGCTTTTGAAGCCCGACCAAAAACCCGAAAAATGGGCAAAAAGGGAATAAATTCCCGCCCAAAAAGGGTGAATAGTCGGTTGGGCGGCAGCCCTGGTCGGTCTCTGCAGACCTGGAGGCTCGAGACGTTTGTTTGGAAAACTCACCAAGTCTCGATTCTGCCACCTCCTACCTCTGTGCAGATACCCCGCCAACCCCCAAGGACAGAAATGACAAGTGTCAAGTTGGCGGGGCGTCGGGCCACCTGCTGCCGGCCATGAGCATCCAAATCCCCGCAAAAGGGGCATTTTCATTTCTTCATCGGGACTTCCGACAATTGCCGAGGTTCAACTCATTAACGTTGTTCGCAGACACTTGCCAGAAAATGCAAGTGGCCACTTTGCCGGGCCGACTCGCTTGCCCAAGCGGGAAACCATCAACCGAAGGCCCGGTAAGGCGGCCGAATCTGACCTCATAGACTTCCACACAACGGGACTTTTGACTTTCCCGGCCGCGGGTGGCCTCCACCCGGCCTCAGCCATCAGCCCTGCCTGCCTCCAGCCGCCTTCTGGTTAATGAGTTATCCAGCCTGGCACTTCGGTTGCGCCAGCGAGACCAAGTCTCGGCTTTGGTTATTGATTTGAGCCGAACCGACCTGCCCCCCGCCACCGCGGGCTGAACTCGGGCAGGTCTGCCGATTTCCCGACTCCTTTCGGGGCCTAATCGGGTCGCGCGAGCCGCCTGGCGCGATCGGGGCCCATGCCCCGGCCTCTGCCAGGCCTCGGGCAGCCGCTTTTGAAGCCCGACCAAAAACCCGAAAAATGGGCAAAAAGGGAATAAATTCCCGCCCAAAAAGGGTGAATAGTCGGTTGGGCGGCAGCCCTGGTCGGTCTCTGCAGACCTGGAGGCTCGAGACGTGACTTTGG
>NW_027250797.1:85000-87500 GCF_044704955.1 Pristiophorus japonicus | reverse complement strand
CTTGCCAGAAAATGCAAGTGGCCACTTTGCCGGGCCGACTCGCTTGCCCAAGCGGGAAACCATCAACCGAAGGCCCGGTAAGGCGGCCGAATCTGACCTCATAGACTTCCACACAACGGGACTTTTGACTTTCCCGGCCGCGGGTGGCCTCCACCCGGCCTCAGCCATCAGCCCTGCCTGCCTCCAGCCGCCTTCTGGTTAATGAGTTATCCAGCCTGGCACTTCGGTTGCGCCAGCGAGACCAAGTCTCGGCTTTGGTTAATGATTTGAGCCGAACCGACCTGCCCCCCGCCACCGCGGGCTGAAGTCGGGCAGGTCTGCCGATTTCCCGACTCCTTTCGGGGCCTAATCGGGTCGCGCGTGCCGCCTGGCGCGATCGGGGCCCATGCCCCGGCCTCTGCCAGGCCTCGGGCAGCCGCTTTTGAAGCCCGACCAAAAACCCGAAAAATGGGCAAAAAGGGAATAAATTCCCGCCCAAAAAGGGTGAATAGTCGGTTGGGCGGCAGCCCTGGTCGGTCTCTGCAGACCTGGAGGCTCGAGACGTTTGTTTGGAAAACTCACCAAGTCTCGATTCTGCCACCTCCTACCTCTGTGCAGATACCCCGCCAACCCCCAAGGACAGAAATGACAAGTGTCAAGTTGGCGGGGCGTCGGGCCACCTGCTGCCGGCCATGAGCATCCAAATCCCCGCAAAAGGGGCATTTTCATTTCTTCATCGGGACTTCCGACAATTGCCGAGGTTCAACTCATTAACGTTGTTCGCAGACACTTGCCAGAAAATGCAAGTGGCCACTTTGCCGGGCCGACTCGCTTGCCCAAGCGGGAAACCATCAACCGAAGGCCCGGTAAGGCGGCCGAATCTGACCTCATAGACTTCCACACAACGGGACTTTTGACTTTCCCGGCCGCGGGTGGCCTCCACCCGGCCTCAGCCATCAGCCCTGCCTGCCTCCAGCCGCCTTCTGGTTAATGAGTTATCCAGCCTGGCACTTCGGTTGCGCCAGCGAGACCAAGTCTCGGCTTTGGTTAATGATTTGAGCCGAACCGACCTGCCCCCCGCCCCCGCGGGCTGAAGTCGGGCAGGTCTGCCGATTTCCCGACTCCTTTCGGGGCCTAATCGGGTCGCGCGTGCCGCCTGGCGCGATCGGGGACCATGCCCCGGCCTCTGCCAGGCCTCGGGCAGCCGCTTTTGAAGCCCGACCAAAAACCCGAAAAATGGGCAAAAAGGGAATAAATTCCCGCCCAAAAAGGGTGAATAGTCGGTTGGGCGGCAGCCCTGGTCGGTCTCTGCAGACCTGGAGGCTCGAGACGTTTGTTTGGAAAACTCACCAAGTCTCGATTCTGCCACCTCCTACCTCTGTGCAGATACCCCGCCAACCCCCAAGGACAGAAATGACAAGTGTCAAGTTGGCGGGGCGTCGGGCCACCTGCTGCCGGCCATGAGCATCCAAATCCCCGCAAAAGGGGCATTTTCATTTCTTCATCGGGACTTCCGACAATTGCCGAGGTTCAACTCATTAACGTTGTTCGCAGACACTTGCCAGAAAATGCAAGTGGCCACTTTGCCGGGCCGACTCGCTTGCCCAAGCGGGAAACCATCAACCGAAGGCCCGGTAAGGCGGCCGAATCTGACCTCATAGACTTCCACACAACGGGACTTTTGACTTTCCCGGCCGCGGGTGGCCTCCACCCGGCCTCAGCCATCAGCCCTGCCTGCCTCCAGCCGCCTTCTGGTTAATGAGTTATCCAGCCTGGCACTTCGGTTGCGCCAGCGAGACCAAGTCTCGGCTTTGGTTATTGATTTGAGCCGAACCGACCTGCCCCCCGCCACCGCGGGCTGAACTCGGGCAGGTCTGCCGATTTCCCGACTCCTTTCGGGGCCTAATCGGGTCGCGCGAGCCGCCTGGCGCGATCGGGGCCCATGCCCCGGCCTCTGCCAGGCCTCGGGCAGCCGCTTTTGAAGCCCGACCAAAAACCCGAAAAATGGGCAAAAAGGGAATAAATTCCCGCCCAAAAAGGGTGAATAGTCGGTTGGGCGGCAGCCCTGGTCGGTCTCTGCAGACCTGGAGGCTCGAGACGTGACTTTGGAAAACTCACCAATTCTCGATCAGCCACCTCCTACCTCTGTGCAGGTACCCCGCCAACCCCCAAGGACAGAAATGACAAGTGTCAAGTTGGCGGGACGGATTTGACTTCGGTCGCCGAGCCCTGGAACTAATTTCCCGCAAACGGCTTCGGATTTAGCTCCATCCAGACTTCCGGGACGAAACTTGACAGGCCGTATCTCCGCACTCCCGGAGCGCAGCCGCACCGTTCCGGCACCCATCGACGCGGCTGGCCGAGCCCGAGCGAACGCACCCCACGGCGGACGGCTAGGCCTTTCCGATTTTTTCACCCTTTTTCCCGAAAAGATTCCAACTGGCAGGGACATTCGCCCGACGGCTTAAAGACATGCCCTTCTGCCACACTAACGTCCCCGCCTTCGTTTGGCTATGTTGGC
>NW_027250797.1:70000-72500 GCF_044704955.1 Pristiophorus japonicus | reverse complement strand
CTTTTGAAGCCCGACCAAAAACCCAAAAATGGGAAATGGGCAAAAAGGGAATAAATTCCGCCCAAAAAGGGTGAATAGTCGGTTGGGCGGCAGCCCTGGTCGGTCTCTGCAGACCTGGAGGCTCGAGACGTTTGTTTGGAAACTCACCAAGTCTCGATTCTGCCACCTCCTACCTCTGTGCAGATACCCCGCCAACCCCCAAGGACAGAAATGACAAGTGTCAAGTTGGCGGGCGTCGGGCCCACCTGCCTGCCGGCCATGGAGCATCCAAATCCCCGCAAAAGGGGCATTTTCATTTCTTCATCGGGACTTCCGACAATTGCCGAGGTTCAACTCATTAACGTTGTTCGCAGACACTTGCCAGAAATGCAAGTGGCCACTTTGCCGGGCCGACTCGCTTGCCCAAGCGGGAAACCATCAACCGCAGGCCCGGTAAGGCGGCCGAATCTGACCTCATAGACTTCCACACAACGGGACTTTTGACTTTCCCGGCCGCGGGTGGCCTCCACCCGGCCTCAGCCATCAGCCCTGCCTGCCTCCAGCCGCCTTCTGGTTAATGAGTTATCCAGCCTGGCACTTCGGTTGCGCCAGCGAGACCAAGTCTCGGCTTTGGTTAATGATTTGAGCCGAACCGACCTGCCCCCGCCTCCCCCGGGCTGAACTCGGGCAGGTCTGCCGATTTCCCGACTCCTTTCGGGGCCTAATCGCGTCGCGCGAGCCGCCTGGCGCGATCGGGGACCATGCCCCGGCCTCTGCCAGGCCTCGGGGCAGCCGCTTTTGAAGCCCGACCAAAAACCCGAAAAATGGGCAAAAAGGAATAAATTCCCGCCCAAAAAGGGTGAATAGTCGGTTGGGCCGGCAGCCCTGGTCGGTCTCTGCAGACCTGGAGGCTCGAGACGTTTGTTTTGGAAAACTCACCAAGTCTCGATTCTGCCACCTCCTACCTCTGTGCAGATACCCCGCCAACCCCCAAGGACAGAAATGACAAGTGTCAAGTTGGCGGGGCGTCGGGCCACCTGCTGCCGGCCATGAGCATCCAAATCCCCGCAAAAGGGGCATTTTCATTTCTTCATCGGGACTTCCGACAATTGCCGAGGTTCAACTCATTAACGTTGTTCGCAGACACTTGCCAGAAAATGCAAGTGGCACTTTGCCGGGCCCGACTCGCTTGCCCAGCGGGAAACCATCAACCGCAGGCCCGGTAAGGCGGCCGAATCTGACCTCATAGACTTCCACACAACGGGACTTTTGACTTTCCCGGCCGCGGGTGGCCTCCACCCGGCCTCAGCCATCAGCCCTGCCTGCCTCCAGCCGCCTTCTGGTTAATGAGTTATCCAGCCTGGCACTTCGGTTGCGCCAGCGAGACCACGTCTCGGCTTTGGTTAATGATTTGAGCCGAACCGACCTGCCCCCCGCCTCCCCCGGGCTGAACTCGGGCAGGTCTGCCGATTTCCCGACTCCTTTCGGGGCCTAATCGCGTCGCGCGAGCCGCCTGGCGCGATCGGGGACCATGCCCCGGCCTCTGCCAGGCCTCGGGCAGCCGCTTTTGAAGCCCGACCAAAAACCCGAAAAATGGGCAAAAAGGGAATAAATTCCCGCCCAAAAAGGGTGAATAGTCGGTTGGGCGGCAGCCCTGGTCGGTCTCTGCAGACCTGGAGGCTCGAGACGTTTGTTTGGAAAACTCACCAAGTCTCGATTCTGCCACCTCCTACCTCTGTGCAGATACCCCGCCAACCCCCAAGGACAGAAATGACAAGTGTCAAGTTGGCGGGGCGTCGGGCAACCTGCTGCCGGCCATGAGCATCCAAATCCCCGCAAAAGGGGCATTTTCATTTCTTCATCGGGACTTCCGACAATTGCCGAGGTTCAACTCATTAACGTTGTTCGCAGACACTTGCCAGAAAATGCAAGTGGCCACTTTGCCGGGCCGACTCGCTTGCCCAAGCGGGAAACCATCAACCGAAGGCCCGGTAAGGCGGCCGAATCTGACCTCATAGACTTCCACACAACGGGACTTTTGACTTTCCCGGCCGCGGGTGGCCTCCACCCGGCCTCAGCCATCAGCCCTGCCTGCCTCCAGCCGCCTTCTGGTTAATGAGTTATCCAGCCTGGCACTTCGGTTGCGCCAGCGAGACCAAGTCTCGGCTTTGGTTAATGATTTGAGCCGAACCGACCTGCCCCCCGCCTCCCCCGGGCTGAACTCGGGCAGGTCTGCCGATTTCCCGACTCCTTTCGGGGCCTAATCGGGTCGCGCGTGCCGCCTGGCGCGACCGGGGACATGCCCCGGCCTCTGCCAGGCCTCGGGCTGCCGTTTTTGAAGCCCGACCAAAAACCCGAAAAATGGGCAAAAATGGAAAAAATTCCCGCCCAAAAAGGGTGAATAGTCGGTTGGGCGGCAGCCCTGGTCGGTCTCTGCAGACCTGGAGGCTCGAGACGTGACTTTGGAAAACTCACCAATTCTCGATCAGCCACCTCCTACCTCTGTGCAGGTACCCCGCCA
>NW_027250797.1:55000-57500 GCF_044704955.1 Pristiophorus japonicus | reverse complement strand
AAACCATCAACCGAAGGCCCGGTAAGGCGGCCGAATCTGACCTCATAGACTTCCACACAACGGGACTTTTGACTTTCCCGGCCGCGGGTGGCCTCCACCCGGCCTCAGCCATCAGCCCTGCCTGCCTCCAGCCGCCTTCTGGTTAATGAGTTATCCAGCCTGGCACTTCGGTTGCGCCAGCGAGACCAAGTCTCGGCTTTGGTTAATGATTTGAGCCGAACCGACCTGCCCCCCGCCACCGCGGGCTGAACTCGGCAAGGTCTGCCGATTTCCCGACTCCTTTCGGGGCCTAATCGGGTCGCGCGAGCCGCCTGGCGCGATCGGGGCCCATGCCCCGGCCTCTGCCAGGCCTCGGGCAGCCGCTTTTGAAGCCCGACCAAAAACCCGAAAAATGGGCAAAAAGGGAATAAATTCCCGCCCAAAAAGGGTGAATAGTCGGTTGGGCGGCAGCCCTGGTCGGTCTCTGCAGACCTGGAGGCTCGAGACGTTTGTTTGGAAAACTCACCAAGTCTCGATTCTGCCACCTCCTACCTCTGTGCAGATACCCCGCCAACCCCCAAGGACAGAAATGACAAGTGTCAAGTTGGCGGGGCGTCGGGCCACCTGCTGCCGGCCATGAGCATCCAAATCCCCGCAAAAGGGGCATTTTCATTTCTTCATCGGGACTTCCGGCAATTTCCAAGGTTCAACTCATTAACGTTGTTCGCAGACACTTGCCAGAAAATGCAAGTGGCCACTTTGCCGGGCCGACTCGCTTGCCCAAGCGGGAAACCATCAACCGAAGGCCCGGTAAGGCGGCCGAATCTGACCTCATAGACTTCCACACAACGGGACTTTTGACTTTCCCGGCCGCGGGTGGCCTCCACCCGGCCTCAGCCATCAGCCCTGCCTGCCTCCAGCCGCCTTCTGGTTAATGAGTTATCCAGCCTGGCACTTCGGTTGCGCCAGCGAGACCAAGTCTCGGCTTTGGTTAATGATTTGAGCCGAACCGACCTGCCTCCCGCCCCCCCCGGGCTGAACTCGGGCAGGTCTGCCGATTTCCCGACTCCTTTCGGGGCCTAATCGGGTCGCGCGAGCCGCCTGGCGCGATCGGGGACCATGCCCCGGCCTCTGCCAGGCCTCGGGCAGCCGCTTTTGAAGCCCGACCAAAAACCCGAAAAATGGGCAAAAAGGGAATAAATTCCCGCCCAAAAAGGGTGAATAGTCGGTTGGGTGGCAGCCCTGGTCGGTCTCTGCAGACCTGGAGGCTCGAGACGTTTGTTTGGAAAACTCACCAAGTCTCGATTCTGCCACCTCCTACCTCTGTGCAGATACCCCGCCAACCCCCAAGGACAGAAATGACAAGTGTCAAGTTGGCGGGGCGTCGGGCCACCTGCTGCCGGCCATGAGCATCCAAATCCCCGCAAAAGGGGCATTTTCATTTCTTCATCGGGACTTCCGGCAATTTCCAAGGTTCAACTCATTAACGTTGTTCGCAGACACTTGCCAGAAAATGCAAGTGGCCACTTTGCCGGGCCGACTCGCTTGCCCAAGCGGGAAACCATCAACCGAAGGCCCGGTAAGGCGGCCGAATCTGACCTCATAGACTTCCACACAACGGGACTTTTGACTTTCCCGGCCGCGGGTGGCCTCCACCCGGCCTCAGCCATCAGCCCTGCCTGCCTCCAGCCGCCTTCTGGTTAATGAGTTATCCAGCCTGGCACTTCGGTTGCGCCAGCGAGACCAAGTCTCGGCTTTGGTTAATGATTTGAGCCGAACCGACCTGCCCCCCGCCCCCGCGGGCTGAACTCGGGCAGGTCTGCCGATTTCCCGACTCCTTTCGGGGCCTAATCGCGTCGCGCGAGCCGCCTGGCGCGATCGGGGACCATGCCCCGGCCTCTGCCAGGCCTCGGGCAGCCGCTTTTGAAGCCCGACCAAAAACCCGAAAAATGGGCAAAAAGGGAATAAATTCCCGCCCAAAAAGGGTGAATAGTCGGTTGGGCGGCAGCCCTGGTCGGTCTCTGCAGACCTGGAGGCTCGAGACGTTTGTTTGGAAAACTCACCAAGTCTCGATTCTGCCACCTCCTACCTCTGTGCAGATACCCCGCCAACCCCCAAGGACAGAAATGACAAGTGTCAAGTTGGCGGGGCGTCGGGCAACCTGCTGCCGGCCATGAGCATCCAAATCCCCGCAAAAGGGGCATTTTCATTTCTTCATCGGGACTTCCGACAATTACCGAGGTTCAACTCATTAACGTTGTTCGCAGACACTTGCCAGAAAATGCAAGTGGCCACTTTGCCGGGCCGACTCGCTTGCCCAAGCGGGAAACCATCAACCGAAGGCCCGGTAAGGCGGCCGAATCTGACCTCATAGACTTCCACACAACGGGACTTTTGACTTTCCCGGCCGCGGGTGGCCTCCACCCGGCCTCAGCCATCAGCCCTGCCTGCCTCCAGCCGCCTTCTGGTTAATGAGTTATCCAGCCTGGCACTTCGGTTGCGCCAGCGAGACCAAGTCTCG
>NW_027250797.1:37500-42500 GCF_044704955.1 Pristiophorus japonicus | reverse complement strand
TTCCCGCCCAAAAAGGGTGAATAGTCGGTTGGGCGGCAGCCCTGGTCGGTCTCTGCAGACCTGGAGGCTCGAGACGTTTGTTTGGAAAACTCACCAAGTCTCGATTCTGCCACCTCCTACCTCTGTGCAGATACCCCGCCAACCCCCAAGGACAGAAATGACAAGTGTCAAGTTGGCGGGGCGTCGGGCCACCTGCTGCCGGCCATGAGCATCCAAATCCCCGCAAAAGGGGCATTTTCATTTCTTCATCGGGACTTCCGACAATTGCCGAGGTTCAACTCATTAACGTTGTTCGCAGACACTTGCCAGAAAATGCAAGTGGCCACTTTGCCGGGCCGACTCGCTTGCCCAAGCGGGAAACCATCAACCGAAGGCCCGGTAAGGCGGCCGAATCTGACCTCATAGACTTCCACACAACGGGACTTTTGACTTTCCCGGCCGCGGGTGGCCTCCACCCGGCCTCAGCCATCAGCCCTGCCTGCCTCCAGCCGCCTTCTGGTTAATGAGTTATCCAGCCTGGCACTTCGGTTGCGCCAGCGAGACCAAGTCTCGGCTTTGGTTAATGATTTGAGCCGAACCGACCTGCCCCCCGCCTCCCCCGGGCTGAACTCGGGCAGGTCTGCCGATTTCCCGACTCCTTTCGGGGCCTAATCGCGTCGCGCGAGCCGCCTGGCGCGATCGGGGACCATGCCCCGGCACCTGCCAGGCCTCGGGCAGCCGCTTTTGAAGCCCGACCAAAAACCCGAAAAATGGGCAAAAAGGGAATAAATTCCCGCCCAAAAAGGGTGAATAGTCGGTTGGGCGGCAGCCCTGGTCGGTCTCTGCAGACCTGGAGGCTCGAGACGTTTGTTTGGAAAACTCACCAAGTCTCGATTCTGCCACCTCCTACCTCTGTGCAGATACCCCGCCAACCCCCAAGGACAGAAATGACAAGTGTCAAGTTGGCGGGGCGTCGGGCCACCTGCTGCCGGCCATGAGCATCCAAATCCCCGCAAAAGGGGCATTTTCATTTCTTCATCGGGACTTCCGACAATTGCCGAGGTTCAACTCATTAACGTTGTTCGCAGACACTTGCCAGAAAATGCAAGTGGCCACTTTGCCGGGCCGACTCGCTTGCCCAAGCGGGAAACCATCAACCGAAGGCCCGGTAAGGCGGCCGAATCTGACCTCATAGACTTCCACACAACGGGACTTTTGACTTTCCCGGCCGCGGGTGGCCTCCACCCGGCCTCAGCCATCAGCCCTGCCTGCCTCCAGCCGCCTTCTGGTTAATGAGTTATCCAGCCTGGCACTTCGGTTGCGCCAGCGAGACCAAGTCTCGGCTTTGGTTAATGATTTGAGCCGAACCGACCTGCCCCCCGCCACCGCGGGCTGAACTCGGGCAGGTCTGCCGATTTATCGACTCCTTTCGGGGCCTAATCGCGTCGCGCGAGCCGCCTGGCGCGATCGGGGACCATGCCCCGGCACCTGCCAGGCCTCGGGCAGCCGCTTTTGAAGCCCGACCAAAAACCCGAAAAATGGGCAAAAAGGGAATAAATTCCCGCCCAAAAAGGGTGAATAGTCGGTTGGGCGGCAGCCCTGGTCGGTCTCTGCAGACCTGGAGGCTCGAGACGTTTGTTTGGAAAACTCACCAAGTCTCGATTCTGCCACCTCCTACCTCTGTGCAGATACCCCGCCAACCCCCAAGGACAGAAATGACAAGTGTCAAGTTGGCGGGGCGTCGGGCCACCTGCTGCCGGCCATGAGCATCCAAATCCCCGCAAAAGGGGCATTTTCATTTCTTCATCGGGACTTCCGACAATTGCCGAGGTTCAACTCATTAACGTTGTTCGCAGACACTTGCCAGAAAATGCAAGTGGCCACTTTGCCGGGCCGACTCGCTTGCCCAAGCGGGAAACCATCAACCGAAGGCCCGGTAAGGCGGCCGAATCTGACCTCATAGACTTCCACACAACGGGACTTTTGACTTTCCCGGCCGCGGGTGGCCTCCACCCGGCCTCAGCCATCAGCCCTGCCTGCCTCCAGCCGCCTTCTGGTTAATGAGTTATCCAGCCTGGCACTTCGGTTGCGCCAGCGAGACCAAGTCTCGGCTTTGGTTAATGATTTGAGCCGAACCGACCTGCCCCCCGCCACCGCGGGCTGAACTCGGGCAGGTCTGCCGATTTATCGACTCCTTTCGGGGCCTAATCGGGTCGCGCGAGCCGCCTGGCGCGATCGGGGCCCATGCCCCGGCCTCTGCCAGTCCTCGGGCAGCCGCTTTTGAAGCCCGACCAAAAACCCGAAAAATGGGCAAAAAGGGAATAAATTCCCGCCCAAAAAGGGTGAATAGTCGGTTGGGCGGCAGCCCTGGTCGGTCTCTGCAGACCTGGAGGCTCGAGACGTTTGTTTGGAAAACTCACCAAGTCTCGATTCTGCCACCTCCTACCTCTGTGCAGATACCCCGCCAACCCCCAAGGACAGAAATGACAAGTGTCAAGTTGGCGGGGCGTCGGGCCACCTGCTGCCGGCCATGAGCATCCAAATCCCCGCAAAAGGGGCATTTTCATTTCTTCATCGGGACTTCCGACAATTGCCGAGGTTCAACTCATTAACGTTGTTCGCAGACACTTGCCAGAAAATGCAAGTGGCCACTTTGCCGGGCCGACTCGCTTGCCCAAGCGGGAAACCATCAACCGCAGGCCCGGTAAGGCGGCCGAATCTGACCTCATAGACTTCCACACAACGGGACTTTTGACTTTCCCGGCCGCGGGTGGCCTCCACCCGGCCTCAGCCATCAGCCCTGCCTGCCTCCAGCCGCCTTCTGGTTAATGAGTTATCCAGCCTGGCACTTCGGTTGCGCCAGCGAGACCACGTCTCGGCTTTGGTTAATGATTTGAGCCGAACCGACCTGCCCCCCGCCTCCCCCGGGCTGAACTCGGGCAGGTCTGCCGATTTCCCGACTCCTTTCGGGGCCTAATCGCGTCGCGCGAGCCGCCTGGCGCGATCGGGGACCATGCCCCGGCCTCTGCCAGGCCTCGGGCAGCCGCTTTTGAAGCCCGACCAAAAACCCGAAAAATGGGCAAAAAGGGAATAAATTCCCGCCCAAAAAGGGTGAATAGTCGGTTGGGCGGCAGCCCTGGTCGGTCTCTGCAGACCTGGAGGCTCGAGACGTTTGTTTGGAAAACTCACCAAGTCTCGATTCTGCCACCTCCTACCTCTGTGCAGATACCCCGCCAACCCCCAAGGACAGAAATGACAAGTGTCAAGTTGGCGGGGCGTCGGGCAACCTGCTGCCGGCCATGAGCATCCAAATCCCCGCAAAAGGGGCATTTTCATTTCTTCATCGGGACTTCCGACAATTGCCGAGGTTCAACTCATTAACGTTGTTCGCAGACACTTGCCAGAAAATGCAAGTGGCCACTTTGCCGGGCCGACTCGCTTGCCCAAGCGGGAAACCATCAACCGAAGGCCCGGTAAGGCGGCCGAATCTGACCTCATAGACTTCCACACAACGGGACTTTTGACTTTCCCGGCCGCGGGTGGCCTCCACCCGGCCTCAGCCATCAGCCCTGCCTGCCTCCAGCCGCCTTCTGGTTAATGAGTTATCCAGCCTGGCACTTCGGTTGCGCCAGCGAGACCAAGTCTCGGCTTTGGTTAATGATTTGAGCCGAACCGACCTGCCCCCCGCCTCCCCCGGGCTGAACTCGGGCAGGTCTGCCGATTTCCCGACTCCTTTCGGGGCCTAATCGGGTCGCGCGTGCCGCCTGGCGCGACCGGGGACATGCCCCGGCCTCTGCCAGGCCTCGGGCTGCCGTTTTTGAAGCCCGACCAAAAACCCGAAAAATGGGCAAAAATGGAAAAAATTCCCGCCCAAAAAGGGTGAATAGTCGGTTGGGCGGCAGCCCTGGTCGGTCTCTGCAGACCTGGAGGCTCGAGACGTGACTTTGGAAAACTCACCAATTCTCGATCAGCCACCTCCTACCTCTGTGCAGGTACCCCGCCAACCCCCAAGGACAGAAATGACAAGTGTCAAGTTGGCGGGACGGATTTGACTTCGGTCGCCGAGCCCTGGAACTAATTTCCCGCAAACGGCTTCGGATTTTGCTCCATCCAGACTTCCGGGACGAAACTTGACAGGCCGTATCTCCGCACTCCCGGAGCGCAGCCGCACCGTTCCGGCACCCATCGACGCGGCTGGCCGAGCCCGAGCGAACGCACCCCACGGCGGACGGCTAGGCCTTTCCGATTTTTTCACCCTTTTTCCCGAAAAGATTCCAACTGGCAGGGACATTCGCCCGACGGCTTAAAGACATGCCCTTCTGCCACACTAACGTCCCCGCCTTCGTTTGGCTATGTTGGCTTCGTCATTTCCGTCTTTTATTAAAGATACCATCTTAACACGCCGGTTAACCATTTGCCAGAGTTTTCGGTTAATGGTTTGCCACCTTCAACCCATTTGGTTAACCATTTGCCGCCGACAATTTTCAGTTCATCAGTTGCCACATTCAGACTTTCTTCTCCGGTTGCATTTCGCGGACTTCCAGCGCGCTCGGCTTCGGGTCGGCCCGCAGGAATGTGGTAGCGTTCGATGCCGCTTGCCTTCCTCTTCCCCGCGCCGCGCACCCGACGAGCACAGCTGGCCCACCAGCGGAGATAGCCGTCGGAAAGCGGTCTCCAGCCAACGGCTGCACCTCCGCCGGCCAAAGAGCCGGCCGCACGCCGTCGCTGGCCTCCGGTGCGACCCGTCCGGCCGCAGCGGACGCTCTTTTCCCGCGCCAGTTGCCACGTTGCGTCGTCATGTTACTGCCCAAAGACTGCAGCGGATGCCGGTTGCCCGGCGGGCCAAGCGGCCTAGCGACGCCGTGCCTCGTCCATGCGGGAGCGGGCTGACACCGCCGCCTGCGGCGTCGCCGCCGCTTTCCAACGAGGTATGGCCGACAGCGGTCCGACACGGGACGGCGGAGAGATCCGCATTTCGGCCCCGGCCGCATCAGACAGCCAGAACTGGCCGACCGAAGTTT
>NW_027250797.1:20000-27500 GCF_044704955.1 Pristiophorus japonicus | reverse complement strand
AGCTGGCCCCACTCCGAGCCCTCCCACGTCGGACACGAGTCGCCAAATCGATCGGTGGATACCGAGCGCACAACACGCAGGGGAACTTGGTGAAAGAACTGCGCGTGTGCTTAACTACTCAGTAAAACAGATTTCCCTCACTCAGGGGCTTGCATCTGTGACAGACAGCGTCCTTTGTTGCGCAAAGACGGAGGGCCGTTGGAAACTAGTCTGTCCTGAGAGCCGGGCACGGGTACAAGCGGGGCTGCTGGCTCCCAGAGTACGATTTCAGCAAAACACCAAAGAGTTTGAAAAGTACAACAAAAGACTTTGTCAAAATTGTTCCAAGTCTCGCACACCGTTCATTTTGTGACTTTCCAAGTGCTCTTTTCAAAGGTCTCTTTCCTGAGATTGAGCACCTTTCAGCAAAGCATCACTTTTCGGGCGCTTTCAAAGTGTACCCGCTGTCGTAAAAATGTTCTGAAAATCGTGTTCCCGAAAATCTCCGGGCACCCCGCCAACCCCCAAGGACAGAAATGACAAGTGTCAAGTTGGCGGGGCGTCGGGCCACCTGCTGCCGGCCATGAGCATCCAAATCCCCGCAAAAGGGGCATTTTCATTTCTTCATCGGGACTTCCGGCAATTTCCAAGGTTCAACTCATTAACGTTGTTCGCAGACACTTGCCAGAAAATGCAAGTGGCCACTTTGCCGGGCCGACTCGCTTGCCCAAGCGGGAAACCATCAACCGAAGGCCCGGTAAGCCGGCCGAATCTGACCTCATAGACTTCCACACAACGGGACTTTTGACTTTCCCGGCCGCGGGTGGCCTCCACCCGGCCTCAGCCATCAGCCCTGCCTGCCTCTAGCCGCCTTCTGGTTAATGAGTTATCCAGCCTGGCACTTCGGTTGCGCCAGCGAGACCAAGTCTCGGCTTTGGTTAATGATTTGAGCCGAACCGACCTGCCCCCCGCCACCGCGGGCTGAACTCGGGCAGGTCTGCCGATTTCCCGACTCCTTTCGGGGCCTAATCGGGTCGCGCGAGCCGCCTGGCGCGATCGGGGCCCATGCCCCGGCCTCTGCCAGTCCTCGGGCAGCCGCTTTTGAAGCCCGACCAAAAACCCGAAAAATGGGCAAAAAGGGAATAAATTCCCGCCCATAAAGGGTGAATAGTCGGTTGGGCGGCAGCCCTGGTCGGTCTCTGCAGACCTGGAGGCTCGAGACGTTTGTTTGGAAAACTCACCAAGTCTCGATTCTGCCACCTCCTACCTCTGTGCAGATACCCCGCCAACCCCCAAGGACAGAAATGACAAGTGTCAAGTTGGCGGGGCGTCGGGCCACCTGCTGCCGGCCATGAGCATCCAAATCCCCGCAAAAGGGGCATTTTCATTTCTTCATCGGGACTTCCGGCAATTTCCAAGGTTCAACTCATTAACGTTGTTCGCAGACACTTGCCAGAAAATGCAAGTGGCCACTTTGCCGGGCCGACTCGCTTGCCCAAGCGGGAAACCATCAACCGAAGGCCCGGTAAGGCGGCCGAATCTGACCTCATAGACTTCCACACAACGGGACTTTTGACTTTCCCGGCCGCGGGTGGCCTCCACCCGGCCTCAGCCATCAGCCCTGCCTGCCTCCAGCCGCCTTCTGGTTAATGAGTTATCCAGCCTGGCACTTCGGTTGCGCCAGCGAGACCAAGTCTCGGCTTTGGTTAATGATTTGAGCCGAACCGACCTGCCCCCCGCCACCGCGGGCTGAACTCGGGCAGGTCTGCCGATTTATCGACTCCTTTCGGGGCCTAATCGGGTCGCGCGAGCCGCCTGGCGCGATCGGGGCCCATGCCCCGGCCTCTGCCAGTCCTCGGGCAGCCGCTTTTGAAGCCCGACCAAAAACCCGAAAAATGGGCAAAAAGGGAATAAATTCCCGCCCAAAAAGGGTGAATAGTCGGTTGGGCGGCAGCCCTGGTCGGTCTCTGCAGACCTGGAGGCTCGAGACGTTTGTTTGGAAAACTCACCAAGTCTCGATTCTGCCACCTCCTACCTCTGTGCAGATACCCCGCCAACCCCCAAGGACAGAAATGACAAGTGTCAAGTTGGCGGGGCGTCGGGCCACCTGCTGCCGGCCATGAGCATCCAAATCCCCGCAAAAGGGGCATTTTCATTTCTTCATCGGGACTTCCGACAATTGCCGAGGTTCAACTCATTAACGTTGTTCGCAGACACTTGCCAGAAAATGCAAGTGGCCACTTTGCCGGGCCGACTCGCTTGCCCAAGCGGGAAACCATCAACCGCAGGCCCGGTAAGGCGGCCGAATCTGACCTCATAGACTTCCACACAACGGGACTTTTGACTTTCCCGGCCGCGGGTGGCCTCCACCCGGCCTCAGCCATCAGCCCTGCCTGCCTCCAGCCGCCTTCTGGTTAATGAGTTATCCAGCCTGGCACTTCGGTTGCGCCAGCGAGACCAAGTCTCGGCTTTGGTTAATGATTTGAGCCGAACCGACCTGCCCCCCGCCTCCCCCGGGCTGAACTCGGGCAGGTCTGCCGATTTCCCGACTCCTTTCGGGGCCTAATCGCGTCGCGCGAGCCGCCTGGCGCGATCGGGGACCATGCCCCGGCCTCTGCCAGGCCTCGGGCAGCCGCTTTTGAAGCCCGACCAAAAACCCGAAAAATGGGCAAAAAGGGAATAAATTCCCGCCCAAAAAGGGTGAATAGTCGGTTGGGCGGCAGCCCTGGTCGGTCTCTGCAGACCTGGAGGCTCGAGACGTTTGTTTGGAAAACTCACCAAGTCTCGATTCTGCCACCTCCTACCTCTGTGCAGATACCCCGCCAACCCCCAAGGACAGAAATGACAAGTGTCAAGTTGGCGGGGCGTCGGGCCACCTGCTGCCGGCCATGAGCATCCAAATCCCCGCAAAAGGGGCATTTTCATTTCTTCATCGGGACTTCCGACAATTGCCGAGGTTCAACTCATTAACGTTGTTCGCAGACACTTGCCAGAAAATGCAAGTGGCCACTTTGCCGGGCCGACTCGCTTGCCCAAGCGGGAAACCATCAACCGCAGGCCCGGTAAGGCGGCCGAATCTGACCTCATAGACTTCCACACAACGGGACTTTTGACTTTCCCGGCCGCGGGTGGCCTCCACCCGGCCTCAGCCATCAGCCCTGCCTGCCTCCAGCCGCCTTCTGGTTAATGAGTTATCCAGCCTGGCACTTCGGTTGCGCCAGCGAGACCACGTCTCGGCTTTGGTTAATGATTTGAGCCGAACCGACCTGCCCCCCGCCTCCCCCGGGCTGAACTCGGGCAGGTCTGCCGATTTCCCGACTCCTTTCGGGGCCTAATCGCGTCGCGCGAGCCGCCTGGCGCGATCGGGGACCATGCCCCGGCCTCTGCCAGGCCTCGGGCAGCCGCTTTTGAAGCCCGACCAAAAACCCGAAAAATGGGCAAAAAGGGAATAAATTCCCGCCCAAAAAGGGTGAATAGTCGGTTGGGCGGCAGCCCTGGTCGGTCTCTGCAGACCTGGAGGCTCGAGACGTTTGTTTGGAAAACTCACCAAGTCTCGATTCTGCCACCTCCTACCTCTGTGCAGATACCCCGCCAACCCCCAAGGACAGAAATGACAAGTGTCAAGTTGGCGGGGCGTCGGGCCACCTGCTGCCGGCCATGAGCATCCAAATCCCCGCAAAAGGGGCATTTTCATTTCTTCATCGGGACTTCCGACAATTGCCGAGGTTCAACTCATTAACGTTGTTCGCAGACACTTGCCAGAAAATGCAAGTGGCCACTTTGCCGGGCCGACTCGCTTGCCCAAGCGGGAAACCATCAACCGCAGGCCCGGTAAGGCGGCCGAATCTGACCTCATAGACTTCCACACAACGGGACTTTTGACTTTCCCGGCCGCGGGTGGCCTCCACCCGGCCTCAGCCATCAGCCCTGCCTGCCTCCAGCCGCCTTCTGGTTAATGAGTTATCCAGCCTGGCACTTCGGTTGCGCCAGCGAGACCAAGTCTCGGCTTTGGTTAATGATTTGAGCCGAACCGACCTGCCCCCCGCCTCCCCCGGGCTGAACTCGGGCAGGTCTGCCGATTTCCCGACTCCTTTCGGGGCCTAATCGGGTCGCGCGTGCCGCCTGGCGCGACCGGGGACATGCCCCGGCCTCTGCCAGGCCTCGGGCTGCCGTTTTTGAAGCCCGACCAAAAACCCGAAAAATGGGCAAAAATGGAAAAAATTCCCGCCCAAAAAGGGTGAATAGTCGGTTGGGCGGCAGCCCTGGTCGGTCTCTGCAGACCTGGAGGCTCGAGACGTGACTTTGGAAAACTCACCAATTCTCGATCAGCCACCTCCTACCTCTGTGCAGGTACCCCGCCAACCCCCAAGGACAGAAATGACAAGTGTCAAGTTGGCGGGGCGTCGGGCCACCTGCTGCCGGCCATGAGCATCCAAATCCCCGCAAAAGGGGCATTTTCATTTCTTCATCGGGACTTCCGGCAATTTCCAAGGTTCAACTCATTAACGTTGTTCGCAGACACTTGCCAGAAAATGCAAGTGGCCACTTTGCCGGGCCGACTCGCTTGCCCAAGCGGGAAACCATCAACCGAAGGCCCGGTAAGGCGGCCGAATCTGACCTCATAGACTTCCACACAACGGGACTTTTGACTTTCCCGGCCGCGGGTGGCCTCCACCCGGCCTCAGCCATCAGCCCTGCCTGCCTCCAGCCGCCTTCTGGTTAATGAGTTATCCAGCCTGGCACTTCGGTTGCGCCAGCGAGACCAAGTCTCGGCTTTGGTTAATGATTTGAGCCGAACCGACCTGCCCCCCGCCACCGCGGGCTGAACTCGGGCAGGTCTGCCGATTTATCGACTCCTTTCGGGGCCTAATCGGGTCGCGCGAGCCGCCTGGCGCGATCGGGGCCCATGCCCCGGCCTCTGCCAGTCCTCGGGCAGCCGCTTTTGAAGCCCGACCAAAAACCCGAAAAATGGGCAAAAAGGGAATAAATTCCCGCCCAAAAAGGGTGAATAGTCGGTTGGGCGGCAGCCCTGGTCGGTCTCTGCAGACCTGGAGGCTCGAGACGTTTGTTTGGAAAACTCACCAAGTCTCGATTCTGCCACCTCCTACCTCTGTGCAGATACCCCGCCAACCCCCAAGGACAGAAATGACAAGTGTCAAGTTGGCGGGGCGTCGGGCCACCTGCTGCCGGCCATGAGCATCCAAATCCCCGCAAAAGGGGCATTTTCATTTCTTCATCGGGACTTCCGACAATTGCCGAGGTTCAACTCATTAACGTTGTTCGCAGACACTTGCCAGAAAATGCAAGTGGCCACTTTGCCGGGCCGACTCGCTTGCCCAAGCGGGAAACCATCAACCGCAGGCCCGGTAAGGCGGCCGAATCTGACCTCATAGACTTCCACACAACGGGACTTTTGACTTTCCCGGCCGCGGGTGGCCTCCACCCGGCCTCAGCCATCAGCCCTGCCTGCCTCCAGCCGCCTTCTGGTTAATGAGTTATCCAGCCTGGCACTTCGGTTGCGCCAGCGAGACCAAGTCTCGGCTTTGGTTAATGATTTGAGCCGAACCGACCTGCCCCCCGCCTCCCCCGGGCTGAACTCGGGCAGGTCTGCCGATTTCCCGACTCCTTTCGGGGCCTAATCGCGTCGCGCGAGCCGCCTGGCGCGATCGGGGACCATGCCCCGGCCTCTGCCAGGCCTCGGGCAGCCGCTTTTGAAGCCCGACCAAAAACCCGAAAAATGGGCAAAAAGGGAATAAATTCCCGCCCAAAAAGGGTGAATAGTCGGTTGGGCGGCAGCCCTGGTCGGTCTCTGCAGACCTGGAGGCTCGAGACGTTTGTTTGGAAAACTCACCAAGTCTCGATTCTGCCACCTCCTACCTCTGTGCAGATACCCCGCCAACCCCCAAGGACAGAAATGACAAGTGTCAAGTTGGCGGGGCGTCGGGCCACCTGCTGCCGGCCATGAGCATCCAAATCCCCGCAAAAGGGGCATTTTCATTTCTTCATCGGGACTTCCGACAATTGCCGAGGTTCAACTCATTAACGTTGTTCGCAGACACTTGCCAGAAAATGCAAGTGGCCACTTTGCCGGGCCGACTCGCTTGCCCAAGCGGGAAACCATCAACCGCAGGCCCGGTAAGGCGGCCGAATCTGACCTCATAGACTTCCACACAACGGGACTTTTGACTTTCCCGGCCGCGGGTGGCCTCCACCCGGCCTCAGCCATCAGCCCTGCCTGCCTCCAGCCGCCTTCTGGTTAATGAGTTATCCAGCCTGGCACTTCGGTTGCGCCAGCGAGACCACGTCTCGGCTTTGGTTAATGATTTGAGCCGAACCGACCTGCCCCCCGCCTCCCCCGGGCTGAACTCGGGCAGGTCTGCCGATTTCCCGACTCCTTTCGGGGCCTAATCGCGTCGCGCGAGCCGCCTGGCGCGATCGGGGACCATGCCCCGGCCTCTGCCAGGCCTCGGGCAGCCGCTTTTGAAGCCCGACCAAAAACCCGAAAAATGGGCAAAAAGGGAATAAATTCCCGCCCAAAAAGGGTGAATAGTCGGTTGGGCGGCAGCCCTGGTCGGTCTCTGCAGACCTGGAGGCTCGAGACGTTTGTTTGGAAAACTCACCAAGTCTCGATTCTGCCACCTCCTACCTCTGTGCAGATACCCCGCCAACCCCCAAGGACAGAAATGACAAGTGTCAAGTTGGCGGGGCGTCGGGCCACCTGCTGCCGGCCATGAGCATCCAAATCCCCGCAAAAGGGGCATTTTCATTTCTTCATCGGGACTTCCGACAATTGCCGAGGTTCAACTCATTAACGTTGTTCGCAGACACTTGCCAGAAAATGCAAGTGGCCACTTTGCCGGGCCGACTCGCTTGCCCAAGCGGGAAACCATCAACCGAAGGCCCGGTAAGGCGGCCGAATCTGACCTCATAGACTTCCACACAACGGGACTTTTGACTTTCCCGGCCGCGGGTGGCCTCCACCCGGCCTCAGCCATCAGCCCTGCCTGCCTCCAGCCGCCTTCTGGTTAATGAGTTATCCAGCCTGGCACTTCGGTTGCGCCAGCGAGACCAAGTCTCGGCTTTGGTTAATGATTTGAGCCGAACCGACCTGCCCCCCGCCTCCCCCGGGCTGAACTCGGGCAGGTCTGCCGATTTCCCGACTCCTTTCGGGGCCTAATCGGGTCGCGCGTGCCGCCTGGCGCGACCGGGGACATGCCCCGGCCTCTGCCAGGCCTCGGGCTGCCGTTTTTGAAGCCCGACCAAAAACCCGAAAAATGGGCAAAAATGGAAAAAATTCCCGCCCAAAAAGGGTGAATAGTCGGTTGGGCGGCAGCCCTGGTCGGTCTCTGCAGACCTGGAGGCTCGAGACGTGACTTTGGAAAACTCACCAATTCTCGATCAGCCACCTCCTACCTCTGTGCAGGTACCCCGCCAACCCCCAAGGACAGAAATGACAAGTGTCAAGTTGGCGGGACGGATTTGACTTCGGTCGCCGAGCCCTGGAACTAATTTCCCGCAAAC
>NW_027250797.1:5000-7500 GCF_044704955.1 Pristiophorus japonicus | reverse complement strand
GGGTGGCCTCCACCCGGCCTCAGCCATCAGCCCTGCCTGCCTCCAGCCGCCTTCTGGTTAATGAGTTATCCAGCCTGGCACTTCGGTTGCGCCAGCGAGACCAAGTCTCGGCTTTGGTTAATGATTTGAGCCGAACCGACCTGCCCCCCGCCACCGCGGGCTGAACTCGGGCAGGTCTGCCGATTTATCGACTCCTTTCGGGGCCTAATCGGGTCGCGCGAGCCGCCTGGCGCGATCGGGGCCCATGCCCCGGCCTCTGCCAGTCCTCGGGCAGCCGCTTTTGAAGCCCGACCAAAAACCCGAAAAATGGGCAAAAAGGGAATAAATTCCCGCCCAAAAAGGGTGAATAGTCGGTTGGGCGGCAGCCCTGGTCGGTCTCTGCAGACCTGGAGGCTCGAGACGTTTGTTTGGAAAACTCACCAAGTCTCGATTCTGCCACCTCCTACCTCTGTGCAGATACCCCGCCAACCCCCAAGGACAGAAATGACAAGTGTCAAGTTGGCGGGGCGTCGGGCCACCTGCTGCCGGCCATGAGCATCCAAATCCCCGCAAAAGGGGCATTTTCATTTCTTCATCGGGACTTCCGACAATTGCCGAGGTTCAACTCATTAACGTTGTTCGCAGACACTTGCCAGAAAATGCAAGTGGCCACTTTGCCGGGCCGACTCGCTTGCCCAAGCGGGAAACCATCAACCGCAGGCCCGGTAAGGCGGCCGAATCTGACCTCATAGACTTCCACACAACGGGACTTTTGACTTTCCCGGCCGCGGGTGGCCTCCACCCGGCCTCAGCCATCAGCCCTGCCTGCCTCCAGCCGCCTTCTGGTTAATGAGTTATCCAGCCTGGCACTTCGGTTGCGCCAGCGAGACCAAGTCTCGGCTTTGGTTAATGATTTGAGCCGAACCGACCTGCCCCCCGCCTCCCCCGGGCTGAACTCGGGCAGGTCTGCCGATTTCCCGACTCCTTTCGGGGCCTAATCGCGTCGCGCGAGCCGCCTGGCGCGATCGGGGACCATGCCCCGGCCTCTGCCAGGCCTCGGGCAGCCGCTTTTGAAGCCCGACCAAAAACCCGAAAAATGGGCAAAAAGGGAATAAATTCCCGCCCAAAAAGGGTGAATAGTCGGTTGGGCGGCAGCCCTGGTCGGTCTCTGCAGACCTGGAGGCTCGAGACGTTTGTTTGGAAAACTCACCAAGTCTCGATTCTGCCACCTCCTACCTCTGTGCAGATACCCCGCCAACCCCCAAGGACAGAAATGACAAGTGTCAAGTTGGCGGGGCGTCGGGCCACCTGCTGCCGGCCATGAGCATCCAAATCCCCGCAAAAGGGGCATTTTCATTTCTTCATCGGGACTTCCGACAATTGCCGAGGTTCAACTCATTAACGTTGTTCGCAGACACTTGCCAGAAAATGCAAGTGGCCACTTTGCCGGGCCGACTCGCTTGCCCAAGCGGGAAACCATCAACCGCAGGCCCGGTAAGGCGGCCGAATCTGACCTCATAGACTTCCACACAACGGGACTTTTGACTTTCCCGGCCGCGGGTGGCCTCCACCCGGCCTCAGCCATCAGCCCTGCCTGCCTCCAGCCGCCTTCTGGTTAATGAGTTATCCAGCCTGGCACTTCGGTTGCGCCAGCGAGACCACGTCTCGGCTTTGGTTAATGATTTGAGCCGAACCGACCTGCCCCCCGCCTCCCCCGGGCTGAACTCGGGCAGGTCTGCCGATTTCCCGACTCCTTTCGGGGCCTAATCGCGTCGCGCGAGCCGCCTGGCGCGATCGGGGACCATGCCCCGGCCTCTGCCAGGCCTCGGGCAGCCGCTTTTGAAGCCCGACCAAAAACCCGAAAAATGGGCAAAAAGGGAATAAATTCCCGCCCAAAAAGGGTGAATAGTCGGTTGGGCGGCAGCCCTGGTCGGTCTCTGCAGACCTGGAGGCTCGAGACGTTTGTTTGGAAAACTCACCAAGTCTCGATTCTGCCACCTCCTACCTCTGTGCAGATACCCCGCCAACCCCCAAGGACAGAAATGACAAGTGTCAAGTTGGCGGGGCGTCGGGCCACCTGCTGCCGGCCATGAGCATCCAAATCCCCGCAAAAGGGGCATTTTCATTTCTTCATCGGGACTTCCGACAATTGCCGAGGTTCAACTCATTAACGTTGTTCGCAGACACTTGCCAGAAAATGCAAGTGGCCACTTTGCCGGGCCGACTCGCTTGCCCAAGCGGGAAACCATCAACCGAAGGCCCGGTAAGGCGGCCGAATCTGACCTCATAGACTTCCACACAACGGGACTTTTGACTTTCCCGGCCGCGGGTGGCCTCCACCCGGCCTCAGCCATCAGCCCTGCCTGCCTCCAGCCGCCTTCTGGTTAATGAGTTATCCAGCCTGGCACTTCGGTTGCGCCAGCGAGACCAAGTCTCGGCTTTGGTTAATGATTTGAGCCGAACCGACCTGCCCCCCGCCTCCCCCGGGCTGAACTCGGGCAGGTCTGCCGATTTCCCGACT
>NW_027250796.1:77500-102112 GCF_044704955.1 Pristiophorus japonicus | reverse complement strand
GGGGGAGAGAGAGTCGGGGGGAGAGAGAGTCGGGGGGTGTCGGGGGGGGAGAGAGTCGGGGGAGAGTCGGGGGAGAGAGAAAGTCGGGGGGAGTCGGGGGAGAGAGAGTCGGGGGAGAGTCGGGGGAGAGAGAGAGTCGGGGGGAGTCGGAGGGAGATAGTTGGGGGGAGTCGGGGGGAGAGAGAGTCGGGGGGGAGTCGGGGGAGAGAGAGTCGGGGGGAGTCGGGGGGAGACAGTTGGGGGGAGTCGGGGGGAGAGAGAGTCGGGGGGGAGTCGGGGGGAGAGAGAGTCGGGGGGGAGTCGGGTGAGAGAGAGTCGGGGGGAGTCGGGGGGACATAGTTGGGGGGAGTCGGGGGGAGAGAGAGTCGGGGGGGAGTCGGGGGGAGAGAGAGTCGGGGGAGTCGGAGGAAGAGAGTTGGGGGGAGTCGGGGGGAGAGAGAGTCAGGGGGAGTCGGGGGGAGAGAGAGTCGGGGGGAGTCGGGGGGAGAGAGTTGGGGGGAGTCGGGGGGAGAGAGAGTCGGGGTGGAGTCGGGGGGTGAGAGAGTCGGGGGGAGAGAGAGTCGGGGGGAGAGAGCGTCGGGGGGTGTCGGGGGGAGAGAGAGTTGGGGGGAGTCGGGGGGAGAGAGAGTCGGGGGGAGAGAGAGTCGGGGGGAGTCGGGGGGAGAGAGAGTCGGGGGAGTCGGGGGGAGAGAGAGTCGTGGCGAGAGAGAGTCGGGGGGGAGAGAGAGTCGGGGGGAGAGAGAGTCGGGGGGTGTCGGGGGGGGAGAGAGTCGGGGGGAGAGAGAGTTGGGGGGAGTCGGGGGGAGAGCAGTCGGGGGGAGAGAGAGTCGGGGGGAGAGAGAGTTGGGGGGAGTCGGGCGGTGAGAGAGTCGGGGGAGAGTCGGCGGGAGAGAGAGTCGGGGGAGAGAGAGTCGGGGGGGAGTCGGGGGGAGTCGGAGGGAGAGAGTTGGGGGGAGTCAGGGGGAGAGAGAGTCAGGGGGAGTCGGGGGGAGAGAGAGTCAGGGGGAGTCGGAGGGAGAGAGTTGGGGGGAGTCGGGGGAAGAGAGAGTCGGGGGGGAGTCGGGGGGAGAGAGAGTCAGGGGGAGTCGGAGGGAGAGAGTTGGGGGGAGTCGGGGGAAGAGAGAGTCGGGGGGGAGTCGGGGGGAGAGAGAGTCGGGGGGGAGTCGGGGGGGAGAGAGAGTTGGGGGGAGAGAGAGTCGGGGGGAGAGAGAGTCGGGGGGTGTCGGGGGGAGAGAGAGTCGGGGGGAGAGAGAGTTGGGGGGAGTCGGGGGGAGAGAGAGTCGGGGGGAGAGAGAGTCGGGGGGAGAGAGAGTCGGGGGGTGTCGGGGGGAGAGAGAGTCGGGGGGAGAGAGAGTTAGGGGGAGTCGGGGGGAGAGAGAGTCGGGGGGAGAGAGAGTCGGGGGGAGAGAGAGTTGGGGGGAGTCGGGCGGTGAGAGAGTCGGGGGAGAGTCGGGGGGAAAGAGAGTCGGGGGGAGAGAGAGTCGGGGGGAGTCGGGGGGAGAGAGAGTCGGGGGAGAGTCGGGGGGAGAGAGAATCGGGGGAGAGTCGGGGGAGAGAGAGTCGGGGGGAGTCGGGGGGAGAGAGAGTCGGGGGGAGAGAGAGTCGGGGGAGTCGGGGGGTGAGAGAGTCGGGGGAGAGTCGGGGGGTGAGAGAGTCGGGGGGAGTCGGGGGGTGAGAGAGTCGGGGGAGAGTCGGGGGGAGAGAGAGTCGGGGGGAGTCGGGGGGTGAGAGAGTCGGGGGAGAGTCGGTGGGAGAGAGAGTTGGGGGGAGTCGGGGGGAGAGAGAGTCGGGGGGAGAGAGAGTTGGGGGGAGTCGGGGGGTGAGAGAGTCGGGGGAGAGTCGGGGGGAAATAGAGTCGGGGGGAGAGAGAGTCGGGGGGAGTCGGGGGGAGAGAGAGTCGGGGGAGAGTCGGGGGGAGAGAGAGTCGGGGGAGAGTCGGGGGGAGAGAGAGTCGGGGGAGAGTCGGGGGAGAGAGAGAGTCGGGGGGGAGTCGGAGGGAGATAGTTGGGGGGAGTCGGGGGGAGGGAGAGTCGGGGGGGAGTCGGGGGAGAGAGAGTCGGGGGGGAGTCGGGGGAGAGAGAGTCGGGGGGGAGTCGGGGGAGAGAGAGTCGGGGGGAGTCGGGGGAAGAGATAGTTGGGGGGAGTCGGGGGGAGAGAGAGTCGGGGGGGAGTCGGGGGGAGAGAGAGTCGGGGGGGAGTCGGGGGGAGAGAGAGTCGGGGGGAGTCGGGGGGAGATAGTTGGGGGGAGTCGGGGGGAGAGAGAGTCGGGGGGGAGTCGGGGGGAGAGAGAGTCGGGGGGAGTCGGAGGGAGAGAGTTGGGGGGAGTCAGGGGGAGAGAGAGTCAGGGGGAGTCGGGGGGAGAGAGAGTCAGGGGGAGTCGGAGGGAGAGAGTTGGGGGGAGTCGGGGGAAGAGAGAGTCGGGGGGGAGTCGGGGGGAGAGAGAGTCAGGGGGAGTCGGAGGGAGAGTGTTGGGGGGAGTCGGGGGAAGAGAGAGTCGGGGGGGAGTCGGGGGGAGAGAGAGTCGGGGGGGAGTCGGGGGGGAGAGAGAGTTGGGGGGAGAGAGAGTCGGGGGGAGAGAGAGTCGGGGGGTGTCGGGGGGAGAGAGAGTCGGGGGGAGAGAGAGTTGGGGGAGTCGGGGGGAGAGAGAGTCGGGGGGAGAGAGAGTCGGGGGGAGAGAGAGTCGGGGGGTGTCGGGGGGAGAGAGAGTCGGGGGGAGAGAGAGTTGGGGGGAGTCGGGGGGAGAGAGAGTCGGGGGGAGAGAGAGTCGGGGGGAGAGAGAGTTGGGGGGAGTCGGGCGGTGAGAGAGTCGGGGGAGAGTCGGGGGGAAAGAGAGTCGGGGGGAGAGAGAGTCGGGGGGAGTCGGGGGGAGAGAGAGTCGGGGGGAGTCGGGGGGAGAGAGAGTCGGGGGAGAGTCGGGGGGAGAGAGAGTCGGGGGAGAGTCGGGGGAGAGAGAGTCGGGGGGAGTCGGGGGGAGAGAGAGTCGGGGGGAGAGAGAGTCGGGGGAGTCGGGGGGTGAGAGAGTCGGGGGAGAGTCGGGGGGTTAGAGAGTCGGGGGGAGTCGGGGGGTGAGAGAGTCGGGGGAGAGTCGGGGGGAGAGAGAGTCGGGGGGAGTCGGGGGGTGAGAGAGTCGGGGGAGAGTCGGTGGGAGAGAGAGTTGGGGGGAGTCGGGGTGAGAGAGAGTCGGGGGGAGAGAGAGTTGGGGGGAGTCGGGGGGTGAGAGAGTCGGGGGAGAGTCGGGGGGAAATAGAGTCGGGGGGAGAGAGAGTCGGGGGGAGTCGGGGGGAGAGAGAGTCGGGGGAGAGTCGGGGGGAGAGAGAGTCGGGGGAGAGTCGGGGGGAAAGAGAGTCGGGGGAGAGTCGGGGGGAAAGAGAGTCGGGGGAGAGTCGGGGGAGAGAGAGTCGGGGGAGAGTCGGGGGGAAAGAGAGTCGGGGGAGTCGGGGGAGAGAGAGTCGGGGGGAGAGAGAGTCAGGGGAGAGTCGGGGGGAGAGAGAGTCGGGGGAGAGTCGGGGGAGAGAGAGTCGGGGGGAGAGAGAGTCAGGGGAGAGTCGGGGGAGAGAGAGTCGGGGGAGAGTCGGGTGTGAGAGAGTCGGGGGAGAGTCGGGGGAGAGAGAGTCGGGGGAGAGTCGGGGGGAAAGAGAGTCGGGGGAGTCGGGGGAGAGAGAGTCGGGGGGAGAGAGAGTCAGGGGAGAGTCGGGGGAGAGAGAGTCGGTGGAGAGTCGGGGGGGAGAGAGTCGGGGGGAGAGAGAGTCAGGGGAGAGTCGGGGGAGAGAGAGTCGGGGGAGAGTCGGGTGTGAGAGAGTCGGGGGAGAGTCGGGGGGAAAGAGAGTCGGGGGAATCGGGGAGAGAGAGAGTCGGGGGAGAGTCGGGGGGTGAGAGAGTCGGGGGAGAGTCGGGGGAGAGAGAGTCGGGGGAGTCGGGGGGAGAGAGAGTCGGGGGAGAGTCGGGGGGAAAGAGAGTCGGGGGTGTCGGGGGGTGAGAGTGTCGGGGGAGAGTCGGGGGAGAGAGAGTCGGGGGGAGTCGGGGGGAGAGAGAGTCGGGGGGAGTCGGGGGAGAGAGATTCGGGGGCGAGTCGGGGGAGAGAGAGAGTCGGGGGGGAGTCGGAGGGAGATAGTTGGGGGGAGTCAGGGGGAGAGAGAGTCGGGGGGAGTCGGGGGAGAGAGAGTCGGGGGGGAGTCGGGGGAAAGAGAGTCGGGTGAGTCGGGGGGTGAGAGAGTCGGGGAGAGTCGGGGGGAGAGAGAGTCGGGGGGAGAGAGAGTCGGGGGGTGTCGGGGGGGGAGAGATTCGGGGGAGAGTCGGGGGAGAGAGAGAGTCGGGGGGAGTCGGGGGAGAGAGAGTCGGGGGAGAGTCGGGGGAGAGAGAGAGTCGGGGGGGAGTCGGAGGGAGATAGTTGGGGGGAGTCGGGGGGAGAGAGAGTCGGGGGGGAGTCGGGGGAGAGAGAGTCGGGGGGAGTCGGGGGGAGATAGTTGGGGGGAGTCGGGGGGAGAGAGAGTCGGGGGGGAGTCGGGGGGAGAGAGAGTCGGGGGGGAGTCGGGTGAGAGAGAGTCGGGGGGAGTCGGGGGGACATAGTTGGGGGGAGTCGGGGGGAGAGAGAGTCGGGGGGGAGTCGGGGGGAGAGAGAGTCGGGGGAGTCGGAGGAAGAGAGTTGGGGGGAGTCGGGGGGAGAGAGAGTCAGGGGGAGTCGGGGGGAGAGAGAGTCGGGGGGAGTCGGGGGGAGAGAGTTGGGGGGAGTCGGGGGGAGAGAGAGTCGGGGTGGAGTCGGGGGGTGAGAGAGTCGGGGGGAGAGAGAGTCGGGGGAGAGAGCGTCGGGGGGTGTCGGGGGGAGAGAGAGTTGGGGGGAGTCGGGGGGAGAGAGAGTCGGGGAGAGAGAGTCGGGGGGAGTCGGGGGGAGAGAGAGTCGGGGGAGTCGGGGGGAGAGAGAGTCGTGGCGAGAGAGAGTCGGGGGAGAGAGAGTCGGGGGGAGAGAGAGTCGGGGGGTGTCGGGGGGGGAGAGAGTCGGGGGGAGAGAGAGTTGGGGGGAGTCGGGGGGGAGAGCAGTCGGGGGGAGAGAGAGTCGGGGGGAGAGAGAGTTGGGGGGAGTCGGGCGGTGAGAGAGTCGGGGGAGAGTCGGCGGGAGAGAGAGTCGGGGGAGAGAGAGTCGGGGGGGAGTCGGGGGGAGTCGGAGGGAGAGAGTTGGGGGAGTCAGGGGGAGAGAGAGTCAGGGGGAGTCGGGGGGAGAGAGAGTCAGGGGGAGTCGGAGGGAGAGAGTTGGGGGGAGTCGGGGGAAGAGAGAGTCGGGGGGGAGTCGGGGGGAGAGAGAGTCAGGGGGAGTCGGAGGGAGAGAGTTGGGGGGAGTCGGGGGAAGAGAGAGTCGGGGGGGAGTCGGGGGGAGAGAGAGTCGGGGGGGAGTCGGGGGGGAGAGAGAGTTGGGGGGAGAGAGAGTCGGGGGGAGAGAGAGTCGGGGGGTGTCGGGGGGAGAGAGAGTCGGGGGGAGAGAGAGTTGGGGGGAGTCGGGGGGAGAGAGAGTCGGGGGGAGAGAGAGTCGGGGGGAGAGAGAGTCGGGGGGTGTCGGGGGGAGAGAGAGTCGGGGGGAGAGAGAGTTGGGGGGAGTCGGGGGGAGAGAGAGTCGGGGGGAGAGAGAGTCGGGGGGAGAGAGAGTTGGGGGGAGTCGGGCGGTGAGAGAGTCGGGGGAGAGTCGGGGGGAAAGAGAGTCGGGGGGAGAGAGAGTCGGGGGGAGTCGGGGGGAGAGAGAGTCGGGGGAGAGTCGGGGGGAGAGAGAGTCGGGGGAGAGTCGGGGGAGAGAGAGTCGGGGGGAGTCGGGGGGAGAGAGAGTCGGGGGGGGGAGAGAGTCGGGGGAGTCGGGGGGTGAGAGAGTCGGGGGAGAGTCGGGGGGTGAGAGAGTCGGGGGGAGTCGGGGGGTGAGAGAGTCGGGGGAGAGTCGGGGGGAGAGAGAGTCAGGGGGAGTCGGGGGGTGAGAGAGTCGGGGGAGAGTCGGTGGGAGAGAGAGTTGGGGGGAGTCGGGGGGAGAGAGAGTCGGGGGGAGAGAGAGTTGGGGGGAGTCGGGGGGTGAGAGAGTCGGGGGAGAGTCGGGGGGAAATAGAGTCGGGGGGAGAGAGAGTCGGGGGGAGTCGGGGGGAGAGAGAGTCGGGGGAGAGTCGGGGGGAGAGAGAGTCGGGGGAGAGTCGGGGGGAAAGAGAGTCGGGGGAGAGTCGGGGGGAAAGAGAGTCGGGGGAGAGTCGGGGGAGAGAGATTCGGGGGAGAGTCGGGGGGAAAGAGAGTCGGGGGAGTCGGGGGAGAGAGAGTCGGGGGGAGAGAGAGTCAGGGGAGAGTCGGGGGAGAGAGAGTCGGGGGAGAGTCGGGGGAGAGAGAGTCGGGGGGAGAGAGAGTCAGGGGGAGAGAGAGTCGGGGGGTGTCGGGGGGGGAGAGAGTCGGGGGAGAGTCGGGGGGTGAGAGAGTCGGGGGAGAGTCGGGGGAGAGAGAGTCGGGGGAGTCGGGGGAGAGAGAGCCGGGGGAGAGTCGGGGGGAAAGAGAGTCGGGGGAGTCGGGGGGTGAGAGTGTCGGGGGAGAGTCGGGGGAGAGAGAGTCGGGGGGAGTCGGGGGGAGAGAGGAGTCGGGGGGAGTCGGGGGAGAGAGAGTCGGGGGCGAGTCGGGGGAGAGAGAGAGTCCGGGGGGAGTCGGAGGGAGATAGTTGGGGGGAGTCAGGGGGAGAGAGAGTCGGGGGGGAGTCGGGGGAGAGAGAGTCGGGGGGGAGTCGGGGGGAAAGAGAGTCGGGTGAGTCGGGGGGTGAGAGAGTCGGGGAGAGTCGGGGGGAGAGAGAGTCAGGGGGAGAGGGAGTCGGGGGGTGTCGGGGGGGGAGAGAGTCGGGGGAGAGTCGGGGGAGAGAGAGAGTCGGGGGGAGTCGGGGGAGAGAGAGTCGGGGGAGAGTCGGGGGAGAGTCGGGGGAGAGAGAGAGTCGGGGGGGAGTCGGAGGGAGATAGTTGGGGGGAGTCGGGGGGAGAGAGAGTCGGGGGGGAGTCGGGGGAGAGAGAGTCGGGGGGAGTCGGGGGGAGATAGTTGGGGGGAGTCGGGGGGAGAGAGAGTCGGGGGGGAGTCGGGGGGAGAGAGAGTCGGGGGGAGTCGGGTGAGAGAGAGTCGGGGGGAGTCGGGGGGACATAGTTGGGGGGAGTCGGGGGGAGAGAGAGTCGGGGGGGAGTCGGGGGGGTGAAGAGAGGGTCGGGGAAAGTGGGGGGGTAGTCTGGGGGGTGAAGAGTAAGTTGGGGAGAGAGAAAGAGTTGGGGGGAGTCGGGGAGGTGTGTCGGTGGGGCAGAGTCGGGGGTAGAGAGAGTCGGGGAGAGTCGGGGGGAGAGAGTTGGGGGGAGTCGGGGGGAGAGAGAGTCGGGGTGGAGTCGGGGGGTGAGAGAGTCGGGGGGAGAGAGAGTCGGGGGGAGAGAGCGTCGGGGGGTGTCGGGTGGAGAGAGAGTTGGGGGGAGTCGGGGGGAGAGAGAGTCGGGGGGAGAGAGAGTCGGGGGGAGTCGGGGGGAGAGAGAGTCGGGGGAGTCGGGGGGAGAGAGAGTCGTGGCGAGAGAGAGTCGGGGGGAGAGAGAGTCGGGGGGAGAGAGAGTCGGGGGGTGTCGGGGGGGGGAGAGAGTCGGGGGGAGAGAGAGTTGGGGGGAGTCGGGGGGAGAGAGAGTCGGGGGGAGAGAGAGTCGGGGGGAGAGAGAGTTGGGGGGAGTCGGGCGGTGAGAGAGTCGGGGGAGAGTCGGGGGGAGAGAGAGTCGGGGGAGAGAGAGTCGGGGGGAGAGAGAGTCGGGGGAGAGTCGGGGGGAAAGAGAGTCGGGGGGAGAGAGAGTCGGGGGGAGTCGGGGGCAGAGAGAGTCGGGGGAGAGTCGGGGGGAGAGAGAGTCGGGGTAGAGTCGGGGGAGAGAGAGTCGGGGGGAGAGAGAGTCGGGGGGAGAGAGAGTCGGGGGGAGTCGGGGGGTGAGAGAGTCGGGGGAGAGTCGGGGGGAGAGAGAGTCGGGGGGAGTCGGGGGGTGAGAGAGTCGGGGGAGAGTCGGGGGGAGAGAGAGTTGGGGGGAGTCGGGGGGAGAGAGAGTCGGGGGGAGAGAGAGTTGGGGGGAGTCGGGGGGTGAGAGAGTCGGGGGAGAGTCGGGGGGAAAGAGAGTCGGGGGGAGAGAGAGTCGGGGGGAGAGAGAGTCGGGGGAGAGTCGGGGGGAGAGAGAGTCGGGGGAGAGTCGGGGGGAAAGAGAGTCGGGGGAGAGTCGGGGGGAAAGAGAGTCGGGGGAGTCGGGGGTGAGAGAGTCGGGGGAGAGTCGGGGGAGAGAGAGTCGGGGGAGAGTCGGGGGAGAGAGAGTCGGGGGAGAGAGAGTCGGGGGAGAGAGAGTCGGGGGGAGAGAGAGTCGGGGGGAGAGTCGGGGGAGAGAGAGTCGGGGGAGAGAGAGTCGGGGGGAGAGAGAGTCGGGGGAGTCGGGGGTGAGAGAGTCGGTGGAGAGTCGGGGGAGAGAGAGTCGGGGGAGAGTCGGGGGAGAGAGAGTCGGGGGGAGAGTCGGGGGGAAAGAGAGTCGGGGGAGTCGGGGGGAGAGAGTGTCGGGGGAGAGTCGGGGGGAGAGAGAGTCGGGGGGGAGTCGGAGGGAGATAGTTGGGGGGAGTCGGGGGGAGAGAGAGTCGGGGGGGAGTCGGGGGAGAGAGAGTCGGGGGGGAGTCGGGGGAGAGAGAGAGTCGGGGGGGAGTCGGAGGGAGATAGTTGGGGGGAGTCGGGGGGAGAGAGAGTCGGGGGGGAGTCGGGGGAGAGAGAGTCGGGGGGAGTCGGGGGGAGATAGTTGGGGGGAGTCGGGGGGAGAGAGAGTCGGGGGGGAGTCGGGGGGAGAGAGAGTCGGGGGGGAGTCGGGTGAGAGAGAGTCGGGGGGAGTCGGGGGGACATAGTTGGGGGGAGTCGGGGGGAGAGAGAGTCGGGGGGGAGTCGGGGGGAGAGAGAGTCGGGGGAGTCGGAGGAAGAGAGTTGGGGGGAGTCGGGGGGAGAGAGAGTCAGGGGGAGTCGGGGGGAGAGAGAGTCGGGGGGAGTCGGGGGAGAGAGTTGGGGGGAGTCGGGGGGAGAGAGAGTCGGGGTGGAGTCGGGGGGTGAGAGAGTCGGGGGGAGAGAGAGTCGGGGGGAGAGAGCGTCGGGGGGTGTCGGGGGGAGAGAGAGTTGGGGGGAGTCGGGGGGAGAGAGAGTCGGGGGGAGAGAGAGTCGGGGGGAGTCGGGGGGAGAGAGAGTCGGGGGAGTCGGGGGGAGAGAGAGTCGTGGCGAGAGAGAGTCGGGGGGAGAGAGAGTCGGGGGGAGAGAGAGTCGGGGGGTGTCGGGGGGGGAGAGAGTCGGGGGGAGAGAGAGTTGGGGGGAGTCGGGGGGAGAGCAGTCGGGGGGAGAGAGAGTCGGGGGGAGAGAGAGTTGGGGGGAGTCGGGCGGTGAGAGAGTCGGGGGAGAGTCGGCGGGAGAGAGAGTCGGGGGAGAGAGAGTCGGGGGGGGAGTCGGGGGGAGTCGGAGGGAGAGAGTTGGGGGGAGTCAGGGGGAGAGAGAGTCAGGGGAGTCGGGGGGAGAGAGAGTCAGGGGGAGTCGGAGGGAGAGAGTTGGGGGGAGTCGGGGGAAGAGAGAGTCGGGGGGGAGTCGGGGGGAGAGAGAGTCAGGGGGAGTCGGAGGGAGAGAGTTGGGGGGGAGTCGGGGGAAGAGAGAGTCGGGGGGGAGTCGGGGGGAGAGAGAGTCGGGGGGGAGTCGGGGGGGAGAGAGAGTTGGGGGGAGAGAGAGTCGGGGGGAGAGAGAGTCGGGGGGTGTCGGGGGGAGAGAGAGTCGGGGGGAGAGAGAGTTGGGGGAGTCGGGGGGAGAGAGAGTCGGGGGGAGAGAGAGTCGGGGGGTGTCGGGGGGAGAGAGAGTCGGGGGGAGAGAGAGTTGGGGGGAGTCGGGGGGAGAGAGAGTCGGGGGGAGAGAGAGTCGGGGGGAGAGAGAGTTGGGGGGAGTCGGGCGGTGAGAGAGTCGGGGGAGAGTCGGGGGGAAAGAGAGTCGGGGGGAGAGAGAGTCGGGGGGAGTCGGGGGGAGAGAGAGTCGGGGGAGAGTCGGGGGGAGAGAGAGTCGGGGGAGAGTCGGGGGAGAGAGAGTCGGGGGGAGTCGGGGGGAGAGAGAGTCGTGGGGAGAGAGAGTCGGGGGAGTCGGGGGGTGAGAGAGTCGGGGGAGAGTTGGGGGGTGAGAGAGTCGGGGGAGTCGGGGGGTGAGAGAGTCGGGGGAGAGTCGGGGGGAGAGAGAGTCGGGGGGAGTCGGGGGGTGAGAGAGTCGGGGGAGAGTCGGTGGGAGAGAGAGTTGGGGGGAGTCGGGGGGAGAGAGAGTCGGGGGGAGAGAGAGTTGGGGGGAGTCGGGGGGTGAGAGAGTCGGGGGAGAGTCGGGGGAAATAGAGTCGGGGGGAGAGAGAGTCGGGGGGAGTCGGGGGGAGAGAGAGTCGGGGGAGAGTCGGGGGGAGAGAGAGTCGGGGGAGAGTCGGGGGGGAAAGAGAGTCGGGGGAGAGTCGGGGGGAAAGAGAGTCGGGGGAGAGTCGGGGGAGAGAGATTCGGGGGAGAGTCGGGGGGAAAGAGAGTCGGGGGAGTCGGGGGAGAGAGAGTCGGGGGGAGAGAGAGTCAGGGGAGAGTCGGGGGAGAGAGAGTCGGGGGAGAGTCGGGGGAGAGAGAGTCGGGGGGAGAGAGAGTCAGGGGGGAGAGAGAGTCGGGGGGTGTCGGGGGGGGAGAGAGTCGGGGGAGAGTCGGGGGGTGAGAGAGTCGGGGGAGAGTCGGGGGAGAGAGAGTCGGGGGAGTCGGGGGGAGAGAGAGCCGGGGGAGAGTCGGGGGGAAAGAGAGTCGGGGGAGTCGGGGGGTGAGAGTGTCGGGGGAGAGTCGGGGGAGAGAGAGTCGGGGGGAGTCGGGGGGAGAGAGAGTCGGGGGGGAGTCGGGGGAGAGAGAGTCGGGGGCGAGTCGGGGGAGAGAGAGAGTCCGGGGGGAGTCGGAGGGAGATAGTTGGGGGGAGTCAGGGGGAGAGAGAGTCGGGGGGGAGTCGGGGGAGAGAGAGTCGGGGGGGAGTCGGGGGGAAAGAGAGTCGGGAGAGTCGGGGGGTGAGAGAGTCGGGGAGAGTCGGGGGGAGAGAGAGTCAGGGGGAGAGGGAGTCGGGGGGTGTCGGGGGGGGAGAGAGTCGGGGGAGAGTCGGGGGAGAGAGAGAGTCGGGGGGAGTCGGGGGAGAGAGAGTCGGGGGAGAGTCGGGGGAGAGAGAGAGTCGGGGGGGAGTCGGAGGGAGATAGTTGGGGGGAGTCGGGGGGAGAGAGAGTCGGGGGGGAGTCGGGGGAGAGAGAGTCGGGGGGAGTCGGGGGGAGATAGTTGGGGGGAGTCGGGGGGAGAGAGAGTCGGGGGGGAGTCGGGGGGAGAGAGAGTCGGGGGGAGTCGGGTGAGAGAGAGTCGGGGGGAGTCGGGGGGACATAGTTGGGGGGAGTCGGGGGGAGAGAGAGTCGGGGGGGAGTCGGGGGGGTGAAGAGAGGATCGGGGAGAGTGGGGGGGTAGTCTGGGGGGTGAAGAGTAAGTTGGGGAGAGAAAACGAGTTGGGGGGAGTCGGGGAGGTGAGTCGGTGGGGCAGAGTCGGGGGTAGAGAGAGTCGGGGGGAGTCGGGGGGAGAGAGTTGGGGGGAGTCGGGGGGAGAGAGAGTCGGGGTGGAGTCGGGGGGTGAGAGAGTCGGGGGGAGAGAGAGTCGGGGGGAGAGAGCGTCGGGGGGTGTCGGGTGGAGAGAGAGTTGGGGGAGTCGGGGGAGAGAGAGTCGGGGGGAGAGAGAGTCGGGGGGAGTCGGGGGGAGAGAGAGTCGGGGGAGTCGGGGGAGAGAGAGTCGTGGCGAGAGAGAGTCGGGGGGAGAGAGAGTCGGGGGGAGAGAGAGTCGGGGGGTGTCGGGGGGGAGAGAGTCGGGGGGAGAGAGAGTTGGGGGAGTCGGGGGGAGAGAGAGTCGGGGGGAGAGAGAGTCGGGGGGAGAGAGAGTTGGGGGGAGTCGGGCGGTGAGAGAGTCGGGGGAGAGTCGGGGGGAGAGAGAGTCGGGGGAGAGAGAGTCGGGGGGAGAGAGAGTCGGGGGAGAGTCGGGGGGAAAGAGAGTCGGGGGGAGAGAGAGTCGGGGGGAGTCGGGGGCAGAGAGAGTCGGGGGAGAGTCGGGGGGAGAGAGAGTCGGGGTAGAGTCGGGGGAAGAGAGTCGGGGGGAGAGAGAGTCGGGGGAGAGAGAGTCGGGGGGAGTCGGGGGTGAGAGAGGGGGAGTCGGGGGTGAGAGAGTCGGGGGAGAGTCGGGGGGAGAGAGAGTCGGGGGGAGTCGGGGGTGAGAGAGTCGGGGGAGAGTCGGGGGGAGAGAGAGTTGGGGGGAGTCGGGGGGAGAGAGAGTCGGGGGGAGAGAGAGTTGGGGGGAGTCGGGGGGTGAGAGAGTCGGGGAGAGTCGGGGGGAAAGAGAGTCGGGGGGGAATGAGAGTCGGGGGGAGAGAGAGTCGGGGAGAGTCGGGGGGAGAGAGAGTCGGGGGAGAGTCGGGGGGAAGAGAGAGTCGGGGGAGAGTCGGGGGGAAAGAGAGTCGGGGGAGTCGGGGGTGAGAGAGTCGGGGAGAGTCGGGGGAGAGAGAGTCGGGGGAGAGTCGGGGAGAGAGTCGGGGGAGAGAGAGTCGGGGAGAGAGAGTCGGGGGAGAGAGAGTCGGGGGAGAGTCGGGGGAGAGAGAGTCGGGGGAGAGAGAGTCGGGGGGAGAGAGAGTCGGGGGAGTCGGGGGGAGAGAGTCGGGGGAGAGTCGGGGGAAGAGAGAGTCGGGGGAGAGTCGGGGGAGAGAGAGTCGGGGAGAGTCGGGGGGAAAGAGAGTCGGGGGAGTCGGGGAGAGAGTGTCGGGGGAGAGTCGGGGGAGAGAGAGAGTCGGGGGGAGTCGGAGGGAGATAGTTGGGGGGAGTCGGGGGAGAGAGAGTCGGGGGGGAGTCGAGGGAGAGAGAGTCGGGGGGGAGTCGGGGGAGAGAGAGTCGGGGGGAGTCGGGGGGAGATTTTTGGGGGGAGTCGGGGGAGAGAGAGCCGGGGGGGAGTCGGGGGAGAGAGAGTCGGGGGGAGTCGGGGGGAGATAGTTGGGGGGAGTCGGGGGAGAGAGAGTCGGGGGGGAGTCGGGGGGAGAGAGAGTCGGGGGGAGTCGGAGGGAGAGAGTTGGGGGAGTCGGGGGGAGAGAGAGTCAGGGGAGTCGGGGGGAGAGAGAGTCAGGGGGAGTCGGAGGGAGAGAGAGTCGGGGGGGAGTCGGGGGAGAGAGAGTCAGGGGGAGTCGGAGGGAGAGAGTTGGGGGGAGTCGGGGGGAAGAGAGAGTCGGGGGGGAGTCGGGGGGAGAGAGAGTCGGGGGGGAGTCGGGGGGAGAGAGAGTTGGGGGGGAGTCGGGGGGAGAGAGAATCGGGGGGAGTCGGGGGGAGAGTGAGTTGGGGGGGAGTCGTGGGGGTGAAGAGAGGGTCGGGGAGAGTGGGGGGGTAGTCTGGGGGGTGAAGAGTAAGTTGGGGAGAGAGAAAGAGTTGGGGGGAGTCGGGGAGGTGAGTCGGTGGGGCAGAGTCGGGGGTAGTCGGGGAGAGAGAGTCGGGGGGAGTTGGGGGGAGAGTCGAGGGGGGAGTTAGGGGGGAGTCGGTGGGGAGAGTCGAGGGGGAGAGAGAGTCGGAGGGGAGAGTCTGGGGGAGAGTGTCGGGGGAGTCGGCGGGAGAGAGAGTTGGGGGAGTCGAGGGGGGTGAAGAGAGAGTTCGGGAGAGAGAGCGTTGGGGGAGTCGAGGGGGAGTCGCGGGGAGAGTCGGGGGGGAGAGATTGATGGGCCCGATGATTACCCCCGCAGCACCAACACGGTGCTAATGGATTCACATTCACCCCCGATAGCATAGAAACATAGAAACATAGAAAATAGGTGCAGCAGTAGGCCATTCAGCCCTTCTACCCTGCACCACCATTCAATGAGTTCATTGCTGAACATGAAACTTCAGTACCCCCTTCCTGCTTTCTCGCCATACCCCTTGATCCCCCTAGTAGTAAGGACTACATCTAACTCACTTTTTGAATATATTTAGTGAATTGGCCTCAACTACTTTCTGTGGTAGAGAATTCCACAGGTTCACCACTCTCTGGGTGAAGAAGTTTCTCCTCATATCAGTCATAAATGGATTACCCCTTAACCTCAGACTGTGACCCCTGGTTCTGGACTTCCCCAACATTGGGAACATTCTTCCTGCATCTAACCTGTCTAAACCCGTCAGAATTTTAAACGTTTTTATGAGGTCCCCTCTCATTCTTCTGAACTCCAGTGAATACAAGCCCAGTTGATCCAATCTTTCTTGATAGGTCAGTCCCGCCATCCCGGGAATCAGTCTGGTGAACCTTCGCTGCACTCCCTCAATAGCAAGAATGTCCTTCCTCAAGTTAGGAGACCAAAACTGTACACAATACTCCAGGTGTGGCCTCACCAAGGCCCTGTACAACTGTAGCAACACCTCCCTGCCCCTGTACTCAAATCCCCTAGCTATGAAGGCCAACATGCCATTTGCTTTCTTAACCGCCTGCTGTACCTGCATGCCAACCTTCAATGACTGATGTACCATGACACCCAGGTCTCGTTGCACCTCCCCTTTTCCTAATCTGTCACAATTCAGATGATAGTCTGTCTCTCTGTTTTTACCACCAAAGTGGATAACCTCACATTTATCCACATTATACTTCATCTGCCATGCATTTGCCCACTCACCTAACCTATCCAAGTCACTCTGCAGCCTCATAGCATCTTCCTCGCAGCTCACACTGCCACCTAACTTCGTGTCATCCGCAAATTTGGAGATACTACCTTTAATCCCCTCGTCTAAATCATTAATGTACAATGCAAACACCTGGGGCCCCAGCACAGAACCTTGCGGTACCCCACTAGTCACTGCCGGACTCCGAGTCATCACAGGTCTTGCAGCCGCAGGGGGATGACCGCAGGGGACCCCTGCACTACCTTCCTTGCACTGCTCTTCCTGCTGGTCACCCATTCCCTATCTGGCTGTGGACCATTCACCTGCGATAAGACCAACTCACTACACGTGCTACTCATGTCATTCTCAGCATCGTGGATGCTCCAGATTGAATCCACCCTCAGCTCCAATTCCGCAACGCGGTCTGTCAGGAGCTGGAGGCGTATACACTTCCCACACACGTAGTCGTCAGGGACATCGGAAGTGTCCCTGAGTTCCCACATGGTACAGGAGGAGCATATCACGTGACCGAGCTCTCCTGTCATGACTTAACCCTTAGATACACTTAAATTGGCAACAACAATGTTAAAGTTTACTCACTGTTATAGGAGAGAAAAAAGAAAAACTACTCATCAATCACCAATCACTTACCCCCTTGGCTGTGATGTCACCTTTCTGTTTCTTTCTACTTCTTTTTTGCCTTCTCCCTGTATCTGCACAAACCTCTCGCATTTTATAGGCCTCAGCAACGGACCTCTCGCGCTGCTCCCGACTGCCGCCGACACCCCGGAGCGATGGTGTGTGTAAAAACGATATCTGGCCATGAGGGTACTCTCCTTCGGCTTGAGATGGTCCCGAACCGGTGTGCACCACTCTGTATATTCCTTCTCCATTGATGTGTCGGTGCAGCCAATTCACTAAATATATTCAAAAAGGAGTCCTTACTACTAGGGGGATCAAGGGGTATGGTGAGAAAGCAGGAATGGGGTACTGAAGTTGAATGTTCAGCCATGAACTCATTGAATGGCGGTGCAGGTTAGAAGGGCCGAATGGCCTTCTCCTGCACCTACTTTCTATGTTTCTATGTTTCTACTGCTGCCCTCCCCTGATGAGTCATCCCCCTCAACAGAAGTCAAAACAGTGTATCTGCTATAACTTCCGCCATCTCTTTTAATACCCTGGGATGCATTTCATTAGGACCAGGGGACTTTTCTACCTTGAGCACCATTAGCCTGTCCAGCACTACCCCCCTAGTGATAGTGATTGTCTCAAGGTCCTCCCTTCCCACATTCCTGTGACCAGCAATTTTTGGTATGGTTTTTGTGTCTTCCACTGTGAAGACCGAAGCAAAATAATTGTTTAAGGTCTCAGCCATTTCCACATTTCCCATTATTAAATCTCCCTTCTCATCTTCTAAGGGACCAACATTTACTTTAGTCACTCTTTTCCGTTTTATATATCTGTAAAAGCTTTTGCTATCTGTTTTTATGTTTTGCAAAAGTTTACCTTCGTAATCTATTTTACTTTCTTTATTGCTTTCTCAGTCATTCTTTGCTGTTGTTTAAAATTTTCCCAATCTTCTAGTTTCCCACCAACCTTGGCCACTTTATACGCATTGGTTTTTAATTTGATACTCTCCTTTATTTCCTTGCTTATCCACGGCTGGTTATCCCTTCTCTTACCACCTTTCTTTTTCACTGGAATATATTTGTGTTGCGCACTATGAAAGGGCTCCTTAAAAGTCCTCCACTGTTCCTCAATTGTGCCACCGTTTAGTCTGTGTTTCCAGTCTACTTTAGCCAAATCTGCCCTCATCCTACTGTAGTCCCTTTTTTTAAGCATAGTACGCTCGTTTCTGACACAACTTCCTCACCCTCAATCTGTATTACAAATTCAACCATACTGTGATCACTCATTCCGAGAGGATCTTTTACTAGGAGATCGTTTATTATTCCTGTCTCATTACACAGGACCAGATCTAAGATAGCTTGCTCCCTTGTAGGTTCTGTAACATAAAGTTCTAAGAAACAATCCCGTATGCATTCTATGATTTCCTCCTCCAGGTTACCCCGTGCGATTTGTGTTGACCAATCGATATGTAGGTTAAAATCCCCCATGACTACTGCGGTTTCTTTTTCACATGCCTCCATTATTCCCTTGATTATTGCCCGCCCCACCGTGAAGTTATTATTTGGGGGCCTATAAACTACGCCCACCAGTGACTTTTTCCCCTTACTATCTCTAATCTCCACCACAATGATTCAACATTTTGTTCATTAGAGCCAATATCGTCTCTCACAACTGGCCTGATATCTTCCTTTATTAACAGAGCTACCCCACCTCCTTTCCCTTCTTGTCTATCTTTCCGAATCGTCAGATACCCCTCTATGTTTAATTCCCAGTCTTGGCCACCCTGCAACCACGTTTCTGTAATGGCCACCAAATCATACCCATTTGTAATGATTTGTGCCGTCAACTCATTTACTTTATTTCGAATGCTGCGTGTGTTTAGGTAGAGTGTTTTAATACTAGTTTTTAAACCATAATATTTAGTTTTGACCCCTCCTGCAGCCCCTTTATATTCAGTGGCCCTTTTTGTTTTTTGCCTTGGGTTTCTCTGCCCTCCACTTTTACTCATCTCCTTTCTGTCTTTTGCTTTTGTCTCCTTTTTGTTTCCCTCTGTCTCCCTGAATTGGTTCCCATCCCTCTGCCATATTAGTTTAACTCCTCCCCAACAGCACTAGCAAACACTCCCCCTAGGACATTGGTTCCGGTCCTGCCCAGGTGCAGACTATCCGGTTTGTACTGGTCCCACCTCCCCCAGAACCGGTTCCAATGCCCCAGGAATTTGAATCCCTCCCTGCTGCACCACTCCTCAAGCCACGTATTCATCTGAGCTATCCTGCGATTCCTACTCTGACTAGCACGTGGCACTGGTAGCAATCCCGAGATTACTACTTTTGAGGTCCTACTTTTTAATTTAGCTCCTATCTCCTTAAATTCGTCTCATAGGACCTCATCACATTTTTTACCTATATCGTTGGTACCAATGTGCACCACGACAACTGGCTGTTCTCTCTCCCTTTTTAGAATGTCCTGCACCTGCTCCGTGACACACTTGACCCTTGCATCAGGGAGGATACATACCATCCTGGAGTCTCGGTTGCGGCCACAGAAACACCTATCTATTCCCCTTACAATTGAATCCCCTATCACTATCGCTCTCCCACCCTTTTTCCTGCCCTCCTGTGCAGCAGAGCCAGCCACGGTGCCATGAACTTGGCTGCTGCTGCCCTCCCCTGATGAGTCATCCCCATCAACAGTACTCAAAGCAGTGTATCTGTTTTGCAGGGGGATGACCGCAGGAGGAACCCTGCACTACCTTCCTTGCACTGTTCTTCCTGATGGTCTTCCACTCCCTATCTGGCTGTGGACCCTTCACCTGCGTTAAGACCAACTCATTACATGTGATACTCACGTCATTCTCAGCATCGTGGATGCTCCAGATTGAATCCACCCTCAGCTCCAATTCCGCAACGCGGTCTGTCGGGAGCTGGAGGCGGATACACTTCCCGTACACGTAGTCGTCAGGGACATCGTAAGTGTCCCTGAGTTCCCACATAGTACAGGAGGAGCATAACATGTGACCAAGCTCTCCTGTCATGACTTAACCCTTAGATACACTTAAATTGGCAACAACAATGCTAAAGTTTACTCACTGTTATAGGAGAAAAAAGAAAAACTACTCACCAATCACCAACCAATCACTTATCCCCTTGGCTGTGACGTCACCTTTCTGTTTCTTTCTACTTCTTTTTTGCCTTCTCCCTGTATCTGTACAAACCTCTCGCCTTTTATAGGCCTCAGCAACGGACCTCTCGCGCTGCTCCCGACTGCCGCCGACACCCTGGAGCGATGGTGTGTGTAAAAACGATATCTGGCCATGAGGGTACTCTCCTTCGGCTTGAGGTGGTCCCGAACCGGTGTGCACCACTCTGTATATTCCTTCTCCATTGATGTGTCGGTGCGAGCAGATATTTGATGAGGCCGTATATTTTAGGCCCACAGACGGTGAGGAGAACCGCCCTGCATTTGGCTGCGTTATTGTCTCCTTCCAGCTCATTGGCCATGAAGTACTGGTTGAGAAACCCGACGAAGGCTCCCCAATCATCACACTCTACGAATCTCTATAATATTCCAACAGCAGCCATGGTTGCGTGAAAGTTCGTATTCTGTTACTCGTCGCCAATTGTTGTGTATAGAAGAACTCCACAAGGCTGAGTACTGTGAGCTAAACTTATTAACATAGAAACATGGAAGCATAGAAAATAGGTGCAGGAGTAGGCCATTCGGCCCTTCTAGCCTGCACCGTCATTCAATGAGTTCATGGCTAAACATGCAACTTCAGTACCCCATTCCTGCTTTCTTGCCATACCCCTTGATCCCCCTAGTAGTAAGGACTATATCTAACTCCTTTTTTAATATATTCAGTGAATTGGCCTCAACAACTTTCTGTGGTAGAGAATTCCACAGGTTCACCTCTCTCTGGGTGAAGAAGTTTCTCCTCATCTCGGTCCTAAATGGCTTACCCCTTATCCTTAGACTGTGTCCCCTGGTTCTGGACTTCCCCAACATTGGGAACATTCTTCCTCCATCTAACCTGTTTCAACCCATCAGAATGTTAAACATTTCTATGAGATCCCCTCTCATTCTTCTGAACTCCAATGAATACAAGTCCAGTTGATCCAGTCCTTCTTGACATGTCAGTCCCGCCATCCCGGGAATCAGTCTGGTGAACCTTCGCTGCACTCCCTCAATAGCAAGAATGCCCTTCCTCAAGTTAGGAGACCAAAACTGTACACAATACTCCAGGTGTGGCCTCACCAAGGCCCTGTACAACTGTAGCAACACCTCCCTGCCCCTGTACTCAAATCCCCTCGCTATGAAGGCCAACATGCCATTTGCTTTCTTAACCGCCTGCTGTACCTGCATGCCAACCTTCAATGACTGATGTACCATGACACCCAGGTCTCGTTGCACCTCCCCTTTTCCTAATCTGTCACCATTCAGATAATATTCTGTCTCTCTGTTTTTACCACCAAAGTGGATAACCTCACATTTATCCACATTGTACTTCATCTGTCATTCATTTGCCCACTCACCTAACCTATCCAAGACACTCTGCAGCCTCATAGCATCCTCCTCACAGCTAACACTGCCACCCAACTTAGTGTCATCCGCAAATTTGGAGATACAACATTTAATCGCCTCGTCTAAATCATTAATGTACATTGTAAACAGCTGGGGCCCCAGCACAGAACCTTGCGGTACCCCACTAATCACTGCCTGCCATTCTGAAAAGTCCCCATTTACTCCTACTCTTTGCTTCCTGTCTGACAACCAGTTCTCAATCCATGTCAGCACACTACCCCCAATCCCATGCGCTTTAACTTTGTACATTAATCTCCTGTGTGGGACCTTGTCGAAAGCCTTCTGAAAGTCCAAATATACCACATCAACTGGTTCTCCCTTGTCTACTCTACTGGAAAAACCTCAAAAAATTCTAATGTGAACTTAGTCATTATTACAACTGCAGAGTGCCTAAACAACATGGCAGCCAACCTTTTATACTGGCCCTGCACGTGTGTGTACAGGTGACCATTAGGACTCCAACAGTCACACCCTCTGGTGGCAAGTATTACATAGTTACATGCAAAACACTCAGTACTGCCCCTCCGACAGTATGGCGTTCCCTCAGTACTGCCCCTCCGACAGTGCGACACTCCCTCAGTACTGCCCCTCCGACAGTGCAGTGAGGCACTCCCTCAGTATTGCCCCTCCGACAGTGCGGCACTCCCTCAGTACTGCCCCTCCGACAGTGCAGTGAGGCACTCCCTCAGTATTGCCCCTCCGACAGTACGGCGCTCCCTCAGTACTGACTCTGCGACAGTGGCACTCCCTCAGTACCTCACCGGAGTGTCAGCCTAGACGTTTGCTCCCCTCCCCATCCCCGAACCCCAATCTAGACGGAAAGAGAGACATGACTTCACCCTTCCAAAGGTGGCAAAGTTATTTCATATTTTATTTCCATACTGGAATCATAAGGTATAATTTCTGCACTGGTAGCCTCTCGGCACCCCCCCAAAGGGAGCGGAGGGGAGGGGGGCAGCCTAGTAGGCGATGAGGAACGGGCCCAAGGAGTACAGTTCCTCCTCCAGCAGGGCCCAGATCAGATCGGCCGCCAACGTGTGAGTAAAAAAAACCCTAGGGCAGTCAGCTGGACGCAGAGCGCCAGGTCGAAGAGCTGGAGGCGGAAGTCCTGGGCGGCTCCGGCCTGTGAGCCCTCGGCCTCCACCACCATGTCCAACAAGGCCAGACCCTCGCCAGTCGCCGAGGCAACGAACGTCTCCGACAGGTCCTGGTCCTCTGTCAATGGGGAGAGGCAGAAATCAAATCGGGAGGCTTCAGACAGAGCAACAGCGCAACTTGGCCCCAGACCGGGGTTAGTGAGGGACTGGAGTCACGAGTAGGCCGAGACTGGGGTTAGTGAGGGACTGGGGTCAGGTGTAGGCCCAGACTGGGGTTAGTGAGGGACGGGAGTCTCGAGTAAGCCCAGACTGGGGTAGTGAGGGACTGGAGTCAGGTGTAGGCGCAGACCGGGGTTAGTGAGGGACTGGGGTCAGGTGTAAGCCCAGACTGGGGTAGTGAGGGACTGGGGTCAGGTGTAGGCCCAGACTGGGGGTAGTGAGGGACTGGGGTCAGGTGTAGGCCCAGACTGGGGTAGTGAGGGACTGGAGTCAGGTGTAGGCACAGACCGGGGTTAGTGAGGGACTGGGGTCAGGTGTAAGCCCAGACTGGGGTAGTGAGGGACTGGAGTCAGGTGTAGGTCCAGACCGGGGTTAGTGAGGGATTGGGGTCAGGTGTAAGCCCAGACTGGGGTAGTGAGGGATGAGAGTCAGGTGTAGGCCCAGACCGGTGGTAGTGAGGGATGGGAGTCAGGTGTAGGCCCAGACTGGGGTAGTGAGGGATAGGAGTCAGGTGTAGGCCCAGACTGGGGTAGTGAGGGATGGGAGTCAGGTGTAGGCCCAGACCGGGGGTAGTGAGGGACTGGGGTCAGGTGTAGGCCCAGACTGGGGTAGTGAGGGATGGGAGTCAGGTGCAGGCCCAGACCGGGGGTAGTGAGGGACTGGGGTCAGGTGTAAGCCCAGACCGGGGGTAGGGAGGGACTGGGGTCAGGTGTAAGCCCAGACTGGGGTAGTGAGGGATGGGAGTCTCGAGTAGACGCAGACTGAGGTAGTGAGGGACGGGAGTCACGTGTAGGCCCAGACTGAGGTAGTGAGGGACGGGAGTCACGTGTAGGCCCAGACTGAGGTAGTGAGGGACGGGAGTCTCGAGTAGACGCAGACTGAGGTAGTGAGGGACGGGAGTCTCGAGTAGACGCAGACTGAGGTAGTGAGGGACGGGAGTCACGTGTAGGCCCAGACTGAGGTAGTGAGGGACGGGAGTCACGTGTAGGCCCAGACTGAGGTAGTGAGGGACGGGAGTCTCGAGTAGACGCAGACTGAGGTAGTGAGGGACGGGAGTCTCGAGTAGATGCAGACTGAGGTAGTGCCCATCTCTCCCGCATTTCCAAATTTGGATCCCTCCAATCGGGTTCCTGCCCGGCTACAGTACTGAAACGGCTCTCAAAGTGACAAATAACATCCTGTGTGAGTGTGACAAAGGTAAACTCTCTCCCCTCGTCCTCCTCGACCTGTCTTCAGCCTTTGACACGGTCGTGCACTCCATCCTCCTCCACCATGGTCCAGCTGGGTGGGACCGCACTCGTCTGGTTCCATTCTTATCGGTCCAATCGTAGCCCGAGAATCACCTGCAACGGCTTCTCGCCTGACCCCCTCATCCTTACCCCTGGTGTCCCCCTAGGATCTATCCTTGGCCCCTCCTATTCCTAGCTCTACCTCACCCCCACTTCTCTCCACCCCTCACAGTCTCTCAATTGTCCGACTGCTTGTCCCACATCCAGTTCTGGATGAGCAGAAATTTTCTCCCGTTGAATATTGGGAAGACCTGTCCCATTGTTTTCAGTCCCCGCCACAAACTCCGTTCCCCGGCCACCGACTCCATCCCTCTCTCCAACTTCTGTCTGAGGCTGAACCTCACTGTTTCCAACCTCGGGGTTACACTTGACCCTGAAATGAGCTTCCGGCCACATATCCACAGCATAACTAACCCGCCTATTTTTTCCTCCGTAACATCACCTGTCTCTGCCTCTGCCTCAGTTCATCTGCTGCTGAAACCCTCATCCGTGTCTTTGTTACCTCCAGACTTGACTATTGCAACTCACTCCTGGGTGGCCTCCCACATTCTACCCGACATAAACTACAGCTGAACCAAACCCTGCTGCCCCGTGTCCTAACTCACACCCAGTCCCACTCACCCATCACCCCCTGTGCCCCGTGTCCTAACCCACACCCAGTCCCACTCACCCATCACCCCCTGTGCCCCGTGTCCTAACTCACACCCAGTCCCACTCACCCATCACCCCCTGTGCCCAGTGTCCTAACTCACACCCAGTCCCACTCACCCATCACCCACTGTGTCCCGTGTCCTAACTCACACCCAGTCCCACTCACCTATCACCCCCTGTGCCCACTGCCCCGTGTCCTATCTCTCATCCAGTCCCACTCACCCATCACCCCGTGTCCCGTGTCCTAACTCACACCCAGTCACACTCACCCATCACCCCCTGTGCCCCGTGTTCTAACTCACACCCAGTCCCACTCACCCATCACCCCCTGTGCCCCGTGTCCTAACTCACACCCAGTCCCACTCACCCATCACCCCCTGTGCCCCGTGTCCTAACTCACACCCAGTCCCACTCACCCATCACCCCCTGTGCCCCGTGTCCTAACTCACACCCAGTCCCACTCACCCATCACCCCCTGTGCCCCTTGTCCGAACTCACAACCAGTCCCACTCACCCATCACCCCTGTGCCCCGTGTCCTAACTCGCACCCAGTCCCACTCACCCATCACCCCCTGTGCCCCGTGTCCTAACTCACACCCAGTCCCGCTCACCCATCACCCCCTGTGCCTCGTGTCCTAACTCACACCCAGTCCCACTCACCCATCACCCCCTGTGCCTCGTGTCCTAACTCACACCCAGTTCCACTCACCCATCACCCCCTGTGCCCCGTGTCCTAACTCACACCCAGTCCCACTCACCCATCACCCCCTGTGCTCCGTGTCCTAACTCACACCCAGTCCCACTCATCCATCACCCCCTGTGCCCACTGCCCCATGTCCTAACTCACACCCAGTCCCACTCACCCATCACCCACTGTGTCCCGTGTCCTAACTCACACCCAGTCCCACTCACCCATCACCCCCTGTGCTCACTGCCCCATGTCCTAACTCACACCCAGTCCCACTCACCCATCACCCCCTGTGTCCCGTGTCCTAACTCACACCCAGTCCCACTCACCCATCGCCCCCTGTGCTCACTGCCCCTTGTCCTAACTCACAACCAGTCCCACTCACCCATCACCCCTGTGCCCCGTGTCCTAACTCACACCCAGTCCCACTCACCCATCACCCCCTGTGCCCCGTGTCCTAACTCACACCCAGTCCCGCTCACCCATCACCCCCTGTGCCTCGTGTCCTAACTCACACCCAGTCCCACTCACCCATCACCGCCTGTGCCTCGTGTCCTAACTCACACCCAGTTCCACTCACCCATCACCCCCTGTGCCCCGTGTCCTAACTCACACCCAGTCCCACTCACCCATCACCCCCTGTGCCCCGTGTCCTAACTCACACCCAGTCCCACTCATCCATCACCCCCTGTGCCCACTGCCCCATGTCCTAACTCACACCCAGTCCCACTCACCCATCACCCACTGTGTCCCGTGTCCTAACTCACACCCAGTCCCACTCACCCAT